>NC_069138.1:36494691-36679691 GCF_026914265.1 Mya arenaria | reverse complement strand
TTCTCGTTCTCCGGGAAGAACGTTAAATGATGGTCATGTGTGACAGTGCTTTACACTTGCGTAGGTTAAAGAACCAGGGTAGGTCTAACCAGGGTAACATTCTGTCGTTGTCTGTGCCTTATGTTCCAAAAACCTAAGTGGAATAACAATCTTATTACCGAATGGACCTTGCCGAGTACGAGTATAAATAAATACACAATAAAACCATCACCTTTAATTGATATTTCCTGGCCTATAGATACAGCTGTCTTCTATGACACTGGTGTCACTGCATTAAAAGTACTCCCCCGCACCGCACACTTAAAAAAATAAATTATACACCTAATTCAATGCATCTAACGTAACCACATAACTGACACAAGAGGGATTTCTACCATTTTGATCGAAACGCGCACGTTTTTTCTGATAAATCATATAAAAGACATCTTCATTAAAATCAGGTTCTTTATTTAACAATATGAAAAAGTTTTAACATAAGTTTGGCTATATTACTCCCAAGCAATGTCAACTTCGAGACAATATTGATACGGCGAATATAAGTAACCTCCATTTAACGCATATGCGGAAATTAATAGCTTGTTTTCTGTATTTTATTAGCCTTATGCTATATCAATACAAGTTAAAATTAGATTATAATTATAATTAATATTTCTTTCACTAAATAATTAATCTTTAAATCATATTTCTTGTTTACATAGTTGACATATTTTCAACTTTATGTTACCATTATGATAGCCTTGATTATTTTGTTTAACTTACAAGTAACTCTCTAAAAACAATTTCACATTTAAAATGTCATCCTTTATTCAGTTTGAAATTATATTAAATAATAATATTATTTTGCGAATTTAATTGCGTTGTTAAGATTGCACGACTGTTTTTACTGATTGTAAACCAATTAGTTATCTTTATTTCCGCCTATGAAAGAACATTATACTTCATCCTAGCGGTAATAAACTTGTTCAGTCCGTAAACTTGAGTGGGCGTTTATACTATTGGCCCCGATCCCCGATAGAGCCACTCCGGCATTTAAACTTCCCGCTATGATGACGTCAAGCAATATCGTTCTCAGCGAGAATATAACGTTAGCTGGTTTAATGGCGGTGTTTACTTCCTGATATCGTACAAAAATCGCAGAAGTATCGAATTAATAGTGATATTATCGCCTTTCATAAGGTAAAGACAGATGAAAACAATTCCATTTAATGACAGACAATGATTCATCGGCTAATGCGTGGCCTGAAGATGAATACTCGGACACTATTAATGATTCGGTTTGAAAATCAAAATGATCAACGATAAACAAATCAAAATGTTTGGCAGCCAATCCTGACTAAGTTTCAGGTGATGTTAACATTTTCCAGGACTAAATCATGCCTGAACACTGTGTGTGAAGTGATGTGAGAATGGAATGCTGATCCAGAGAACAACTAGCCCAAGGGTCGATGGGCGTTTTAATTGTGAATGACAGTAACAGTTTAAATTGACTCATTATGCGATATGAGAAGCTTTCGTATTTTCCTTGTGAAAGCATAATTGTGGATGGTCGTCTCGCTGTAAAACAGTACAGAATGACTGGAATGAAAGATTCAAATCCATGGAAAGTGTTGATGGCTGCCTACTCTGTCAACGCTGATGCTGGAACTTCAACATTTATGTTGACAAGCGTGCAACACTGTGTCACAGGTATTAAAAATAAATTAATTATGCATTTCCACATCAAAATATTCATTCCAATAATAAAATTATATTCTATGTTTAACTTTAAATCCCAAATCTATTTTCAGATGGATTTACCTCTATTTTCTGTCAGTTAATTTCTTAGATTTAGGAGGGTTCGCCAGGGTTTATGGCTTGTTGGGTCCATCTTGCCTTTCAGGCTAATGAGGCTAATTACCAACACACGTTAGATGCAACATTATGCCTTAAGGCCAAATAAAAATACCTCCATTTCCGGTAACCCGACGGACCCTATTTTTTCCTCGCCGACCCTTAGATCTTTTTTAGGCATTAAAGTAAAAAATCATAAATTAAATATATCATCGTTATTTTCGTTGTTTCCCTGTCTCTGTTCCCGGGGAATAAACTTTCATTCCTGATATGTATTACCGAGACATTTGTCAACAGGAAAACAAAATGGCGGAGTTCGGTCTGTCCAATGTCTTGGTAAACACTTGTTTATGGTCCAAACATGTGATTGATCACAGGAGACACATTTTTCTGCCTTTATGATGAAAATATTTAGGATATACGGAAGTTCGAGTGTTCTTTATCCATGTTCAAAATGAAACTCTTTTTTTTCTTACGATTAGGCTTTGCGTATATCATGCAGGCTAGCTACCAGGTTCCAATACACATTTCATTAATCATAACATTAATTTATCCGCAATTATCAATGGCAGACAATGCGAATGTCCGTCGGACAGTCGGACATGTCCGGTATATTTCCATTTTGACCGACGGAACTTTTGTTTTGGTCGGTCACAATGTCCGGTGAAAAATTACAGTCAGCACCGTTTAATTTTCGGAAAATTTACTTTCAGTTTCTAAATAAATGTTCAGAGTTATTTTTAACTATTATATTATGATAATTCAGCGTGTTTATCTGTGTATCACTATTTGTAAACCCAGTTTTGCACATGTTTCCGTAAAAGCCGAAAAAACACGTAAGGTTCCGATTTCAGTTCGTACTCTTAATACTTTTTAATAGACGAAATTTTACGGAAATGTTCGGACCTTACAAAATTACGTATGTATTTTTTTTTCGGCAAAGTGGTTCCCGGCAATCGTGTTAATTTAAATATGATGATGAATCGGTCCCTAGACTTACCGAAATACGATTATTCACCGAAAGACGGATAAAATTACCGAAAGACGCCTTCTAATGCATTTATTTTATTGTTTTTATATTAATATTATACAAATACATTACCAAACAAAATTTTAGAGAAAAATATTAAAATATAATGATGTAATAGGCAGTTGAAATTTCAGTGTTCGAAATCGAATTCCGCGTGCCGACTCGCCAACCGAAAGACAGATAAAAGCTTCCAAAATAATCAATTATTCCAATTAATGATGATCTCATAATATTCATATAACTAAAACACACTCATAAAAATGAAAAAGTTCATGAAAATATTTACTTATTGTTCAATTGAATAAAGACAATATGTCAGTGAAATAGTTGTCTCCCTTCGCCAACCGAAAGACGATTTAACGCAGGTAAAAATAACTTATTAGTTGTTGTATTATGAAAATGATTATGAATTTGGATTCAAATAATAGAATTTATATTCTTATGGAAATGTTAGATCAATAAACAGCATTTGAAAGTATTTTGGAATATACTATACTGTTGGAAACATTGCCTTTGAAATAGGTCGAAAATGTCGCTAAAATCATTTTCTTTTAAACTAACTTAGATCTACAGTATAGTTCAGGGCTTTCAAATTTTATTTTTTGTTTATATGAAAATTGAAATAAGAAGTTTTTAAACAGCGAAGTTCTCATCTTCAGATAAATTAGCTTACTTATGGACACTTATAACCAGACCACACCAAATACACAAAATCAGGCGATGTTTAAAACAACATAATTATCACCCGCTTTATGACACCCCACAAAGTAGCGGCACGGTTTTTGGGGGACAGTTTGGTATTATTGAAAGTGTGTTAATTTGGGTAAACCCTGAGCTGACACTCTTTCCGCTCTGTTTAACATTGCCAATAACAAGAAGTCTACTTTCGTTTTTGCATTTAATATAAATGTTGTGTCTGAATTTGAATTGTAGTATTTTTTAACCGTACTATATCTTAAATTTAAAGGTGAATTAAAAGAGTTAGATCTGGCTGCTCCATGGGTAGACGAACCGGATATGAGTTTTTTGGGGAGTAAAGGGAGGAAAAAAATAATGACTTAGATCCGAAATATTTATTTTTTTTACCCGATGTTTAGTTTCTTTTTCAAACCTGTTATAGTGGGTAATTACAAAACTTATTTAAATAAGAGGCTTAAAATCAAGGTTTAGGCTAATGTAACTGAATACTGTTTGTAACATTGCGACAGGTAAAAATTTGGTGCGACAGGTAACTTTTCAGTGTTTACCTGTCGCAATGTCCTGTGAAGAAAAAAAAGTTTTCGCGTTGTCTGCAATGGTTATTTATTTCGCCTAATTTAAATCCCATAAACTGAAATCCAAACACCTACGAAAGTCAACAACACATTTATTTGAAAGAAATACTGTAATGTTTGACTGATGGTGTGCCGGGATTATTTCATCCAATTTCGTTAGTGACTCTCCCCAACTCCTTGCATAGTTAATTGGCATTAGGTGTTAAATACAAGTAACCAATTACAATCAATGGCATTAAAATATACACTGACAGTTGTCACGTGATATTCGGGAGGTATTATTAATTTTTTTTTCGATATATTGGTGTGGAAACATTTTATTCTTATTGGGCTTCAATTTCAAGTAAGCTATGATGTGTTAATTGATGTTGGTACTCCATTTGTAATTTAATGATGTAAAAATTTCATGCAGCACTAAACATTGCATCGTTTTTTACAAAATTCTGTCAAGTCTAAATTTTGGCCAAGGATTGCAACTTTAAAATACAAGCAAATCTAAAATGTTTCACCCTGTGTAGAAGCAGAAAATGACAAAGCCTTCTATAGACTGAGAAATATTTTTTTATCATTTCTGTCAAAAAGTAGTTTAGAAATTATTGTCAGTTTTTTGTTTGTTAATATTAGTTTTGACCCGTCATGGCCGTGGTGACTCATATGAGAACCCTGTTGAAGTAACGTTGTCCCTCACCCTGACATTGCAATTGAGTATCAGAAATGAAGAATGCCAATTTAAGATAAGGTTTCGATTGTAAGTTTAAGTTCATTTTTACTTGAATAACAAACCATTTCATCTATGAATTTCAACATGTCTAAATGCAAACTCCTCATGCCTCCTACAAGTCTGCCGATCTCATTGTTCAAATACATGCGCATGTGGGTGAAGGTGAAGCTCGCAATATTGTCGTTGTAATATGATTGAATTAAGAGGTCTTTTTTTCCTACTGAGTAGTCTCCTATCTGAATGAATGAGTGCTTGATATATTACTTTATTGCATTTAACGATTACTTTTAGTATGATCGCATGATTTTTATAATTCCCGTTTGTCCAGGGTGTCCATGTTTTAAACATGTCACCGGGTACATCAGTTAAACATTACAACTCACTACCATGTGAAATTGTTCAGTAAAAACACTTAGTGGAATACAAAAACATATGAAAAACAACCATTTTTTAGTTGGACTGAATATCAGGTTAGTTTAGCTAATAATGCAGGAAAAGGCACCATTTGCACTACAGTTGTAGGTAAATCTCGACTGAGGGAGGGGACACACCCCTCCAAAACCAACCCTTTAAGTCAGTCCCGACAAGCCTTAGGCAAATCCTGGCGGAAACCCTGTTTAGTACTGTACTCATAATGTTACAATATTAAGTAAAGCAGGCCTCTACCTTAAAGGTAGCCTGAGGGTACCATTTTTTCAGTAGAACTAATCATTTCTTACATTTTGGTATAATTTTCAGCAGCGTTTTATAAAATAACTATGATTTTTTAACAATAATACTGATGTTAAACTAAATTAAAGCTGGACTCTCACACATTGACTGTTTTAACAACTTTTTTTAATTTTGTCTTTGAATTTGTGAATTTTGGCGTAAATATTCCGGAAACCAGTGTTGTAAGACTACTGACAAAAAATCATGCAAAAATTGGCTCATTTCAAGACAAAAAAAGTTGTCAAAACAGTAAATCTGTGAGAGTGCAGCTTTAAGCTAGGTATAATTCTCAGCCGTGTTGTGACAAAACACCACCTATTGTTTGCTTCCCTTGCTTAAAATTGTGAAGGGAAGTAACTGCTGCGTGATTTGTGTACAGTACAGGTTTTGATCTCAGCATTTTTGCAATATTAAAAATTCCTGATCAATTTGTTGACTACATTCATGACTGTCACTTTTATCCGGTAAATCCCCATCATTAATTTTCGGAAAATTTAAAACTCTTGGTAGTCACTTTTTTATTAAATAATGTTGCAAAAAATGCTGTATGTTTAACCCATAAATAGGGCTACCAAATAACTGGTTGGACCACAAGCGTTTTAAATTTGGTAGTCCTGCTGGCTACCTGATTGAATGGGTTAAGGCCTGTTAAGCCATGAAATTTTAAACTAAAGTAGTATTAATGTGTTCATTTTTACCTCTTTTTTTTGCAGATACATGTAGCTGTTGGTTATCGACCTGACAAAAGATCATGCCAGAAAGGATCATCTCTGTCTACACAAATTATTTCTACAAGAGCCTCAAGCCAGCCCACTTTCAGTCAATGAAAGACATGTACATCGTATATATGTGGAACTATGCGGACTTACCTTAATGGGTACCCACAGGATATAGTGAAGACAAAAGTGGAGGCACTTAGACTTCTACAGGTGTGGTCACTATGAGTGACAGCAATGTGGAAGTAAGATAGCAAAATGATGTTCTTCCTATCCAGAGGAATCTTCAGCACAACTCTTGTCAACAAAGAATCTTCAGCACAACTGGTGTCAACAAAGAATCTTCAGCACAACTCGTGTCAACAAAGAATCTTCAGCACAACTCGTGTCAACAAAGAATCTTCAGCACAACTCGTGTCAACAAAGAATCTTCAGCACAACTCGTGTCAACAAAGAATCTTCAGCACAACTAGTGTCAACAAAGATGAGCAAGCAACACCTGAATCGAACACCCTCTTTGCATCAAAACAAACAATATATTGGCAGTATTGATTGCAATTACTAGGACATTCATTTGAACATACATGAATCATATAAAACTCATTAATGAATAAATGCAGAGTGGGAGAATGGGGAAAACGTCTGGATGCCCAATCATGATGATTGGGCATCCAGACGTTTTCCCCATTCTCCCACTCTGCATTTATTCATTAAGGAGTTTTATATATTTGTTACAGCAACAAACAGATAGATACAATATTTGCCTAATTAATATTTTTTGGTAAAGTCTTTTGAGTTTTAATTTTTATACCCCAACCACTGACTTGGTTTTTGGGGATATGTTTGTAGGTATCACTTTGTCCTGTCTGGCTGTTCTGGGACATGTCTATTTCTCTCCAAAACTCCATATATACAAATATGAAATATATATATATATGTTTTTGAGGTATTGACTTCAAACTTCATACACATAAAGACTGTGTTTGCACAAGAAACATTATTTTGTGCTATTGCCATATGATTATTTCAATAATTTTTACTTCTCTCTATATATTTTTATCCCCCGCCGAATCGAAGATTTCGGGAGGGGGATATTGTTTTGGCGTCGTCCTTCCGTCCGTCCGTCCATCCGGTACCATATCTTGGTAGGCATTCAGGGTTCCCCCTGGGTTCTAAAAAGTTGTCGCCACTTTTTCGCGGGGGGTTAAGGGGGCCGCGATAGGCCCCCTTACGGGTCCAGGGCAGCGCCCTTGTGGGGGGCAAGGGGGCGAAGCCCCCTGAAGCTCATGGGGTTTAAGCATTTTAAGAGCCTTAAATTGCATTTAATTAGCACATTGTCGTGCAAATCATAACATTTTGTTGTACATGAAGCACAAGATATTAATAGCAAATTGTTATTCTGTTGACAAAATTCATTGTATATGGACTAGTATATAAATAAAAAAATATTGCAAAAAATGTGACATAAACATCAATATGTTGATTTCAGTCTAATGCCTGCATACAATAAAAGAATACATTTGTGAAATTATGAGATAAATTTAAAATAAATGGAAACTCAAAGAAATATACATTGTCAAACTAGGGCCATAACTTTCTTAATAGAAATTTGTCTACCTACTCTTTACTCCACCCAACATATTAGAAGCCTTATCAAATGGGGTTTAATCCTATTTATTTGATTTCTGTTAATCTTTTTGACACTTTTTGAACTCTTAGAATGCTGCATTTATAGCAATTACAAATTGCGACAAAACCGAAAGCAAGTCTATTTTTAGCGCGTAAACGTCATTACGAAATTTGCATATCACGTGACTTTCCGACAACATAAAATTCTATGATTTGCATATTTAAAACTAACACGATAATTACCCAACAACAAGGCTGTTGAGCTAAATATTAAAATTGTTTGCTAATAACAGTTAAAGGATGGCATTGTTTATCCGTGAAAGCAATACAATTCTGCAATAATTAGCGAGGTGTTGACTGGGCCGTGACTGCTTGCCCTAATTATCGGATTAATTTTTGTTGTCGCACCAGCAGATGCGCTTGATTTATGACAGTGATAGAATCGATTATCATGCAGGCCGCATGGTCACCACTTACGTCATTTTAAGAAAATATTTTAGAAAAAAATCGTTGTCGCCATAAATTCGCCAAATTTGAAAAGTTGTCGCCACTTTTGCGATTTTGTCGCAAATGGCGACAATGGCGATCGCCAGCGGGAACCCTGGCATTGATCAGAAAATGATCAAACTTGGTCAGAATGTTCCCCTTGATCATATCTCGACCACTATTAAAAGTGGGTCGCATGGGATCAAAAACTAGGTCAGTAGGTCAAATCTTAGAAAAATCTTTGGAATATACTAGAGGCATTATACCAGGGGTCGACACTAACCATTTTCCCAAGGGATCCCGAAGGGACACCAACATCTGAAATCAGGTGTCCCTTCCTGAAATTAAGAGTCCCTTCCTTTTTTACATTTTTTTTCATTAATGAGCCTGTTTCAATATTAAATTGAACATACAAATCCAGTGCCTTTTACATTTCAATTTGTAATTCAAGTATACACCATATTATACATGTTTTCAACAGCATGCAATGACAAGTTAGTTATAGCACAATGTCACCCATGTGAACCTCTGGCAATGGCAGAGAGGAAGATTTGGGTCTTAAGTCGGTGGGTTCAAAAGTGGTAGAATGTCTAAGTCACACAATGGGTACAATGTAAACAAAAACTTGATGTTGTTACTATTTTTAGATTTTCGGAAAATACGCATTAAAAATGCCATGGTTCAAGGTCTTGTCAGATGTAATTGCTTTTGATTGAAAAACAGTAGGAATATTACATCTGGCTTGTGAATCAATCAGACTGCCCAACAAGTGTAGTGCATACTGGAAGAGCAGACAACTGGAAAATACTGTAGTGTATATTTATTTTCGCGCCAAAATGTCATAATTTTTTTATCCATTGATAAATAATAAAACTTTGGGAATTTCATTTCTATAATTTTTTGATCAAGGCATAAAACAAAGAATGCTGAATAGTAGGATGGCTTCCCAGTAAACTAGTTACGTAGGATGCCAGTCTTTTGTGCCGTAAATGTTACTGTAACAACTCGATGGTCGCATCATTAAGGCATCAAAGTCAGCAGTTTTGGCATCTTTTTGGGCGGTTCTGACACATGAGCAAACTAGTTCACCATAATTATTGTACCGATTATAAAAGTCCGTCACCTCTGACACCCTAATTATTGTACCGATTATTAAAGTCCGTCACGTCTGACCTTGTTGATAATGTAAACAACAAAGCGGAAGCGTTAACCCGCATGCGCACTGTGAAATGGCCTGTTTATTTATAGATTCATGACGTAATTATAGTGAAAAGGTCAGCCAAACTTTCGCTTTAGTGTTTGCGACGTATTAATATTAATATCTTTTTTACACTGTCAAGAAAGTTAGGGGGACCCAAATTTAGGTAATTAATTCATGAAACGCTATTTATTTATTGATGTTTAGCTTTTATCGGTCAAAATTTAAGTGTCCCGACGGAATACCGGACTTTGAAGTTCAGGTGTTCCTCCCGAAAAATTGGTGTCCTCGGGATCCCGGGACCCCGTTAGTGTCGAACACTGATTATACAAGGTCAAATATTCATGAAACTTAATCAGAATGTTTTCCTGGATGACACTTTGGTCGGAAATAAAACTGGGCCACATATGGTCAAAAATTAGGTCACTAGGTCAAATCTTAGAAAAATCTTGTCCGGAATCATATCATGGTAATGATTGGTCAAGTTATGTTAAAAATTGGTCATGATGTTAACCTTGATGAAATATGGACCACTTAAAAAAGTGGATCACATGGGGTCAAAAACTAGGTCAGGAGGTCAAATCTTAGAAAAATCTTAGGAACATATTAGAGGCATTATACATGGTCAAATATTCATAAAACTTAATTAGAATGTTTTCCTTGATGAAATCTTGGACTTATTTAAAACTGGGTCACATATGATCGAACATTAGGTCACAAGGTCAAATCTTAGAAATGTTTGGTCTGGAATGGAAATGATTGGTCGGATTATGTTCAAACTTGGTCATGATGTACCCCTTGATGAAATATGGACCGCTTGTAAAAGTGGGGCATATGCGGTCAAAAATTAGGTCACTAGGTCAAGTTTTAGAAAAATCTTTGACACACATTAGAGGCAATATGTATGGTCTTTTATTCATGAAACTTGATCAGAATGTTTTCCTTGATGAACTCTTGGAGCTGTTTTAAAACTGGGTCACGTGTGATAAGAAATTAGGTTACTAGGTCAAATCTTTCAAAATTCTTGTCCGAAAGCTATTTTATGGTGGTGTTTGGTCTGATTAAGTTCAAAAATGGCCAGAATGTTCTCTTAGGTTAAATTTCGACTGTGTTTTAAAATTGGGTCATATGGGTCAAAAACTAGGTCACTAGCTCATATCTTACAGAAATCTTGGGAACACTCTAGAGGCAATACATCTGCTCTAATTTCCATGAAACTTAATCAGAATGCCTCGATGAAATCTTGGAATAGTTTGAAACTAGTAGGTCATGTGGGGTCAAAAATGAGATCACTGAGTGAAATCTTAAAAAAACCTTGTGGACACTCTAGAGGCTATGTTTTTTGCATATATCTGGACCAATCTTCATGAAACTTGATCAGAATGTTTGCCTTGATGAAATCTTAGATTAGTTTGGAACTGGGTAACTTGGGAGTCATAAACTAGGTTTCTTAGTCAATTCTAAATGTTACATTATATACAATATTTGTTTTTTATTTCAAACAGTTGCAATCAAACTCAAACATATATATATATATATTTCATTTTTTTTTTAGAAATTTTACACAAGGCGATAATGACAAAGTAAGTGAAACCACAGTATGTGAGTGAAACCGAATGTAAAGAAACAACTAACAACTCCACAAGGGTGAAATGCCAAAAGGAAACTTTTACAACAAGTGATCAATTCATTTGTAGTAATTATCAAAGGCAAAGAAATATTACTATTTTGGAAGGAAGAAATCAATAGTATTTATTCTATTCTTTTATTGTCGTTGGACGACCAAGAATTTTGTGAATTCATCTTTTGATTTAGGTTTAAACTTTGTCTATTTTAAATTTGTTTGGACAACAAAACATTTAGTATATTTAATTACTGATTAAGAATAGTTTTGAATGTTATTTGTAATGCAATGACATTGTTATTTTAGTTTAAAACTTGTTCATTTCAAATTTGTTTTGACAAGAAAATATTTGGTACATTTAAATACTGATATTAAAAAGTTTGATATTAAGACCTTACAGTTTGTGGATATATATCTTCATTCGTTTTGAATTTGGCTCGGACGACCATTTTGTGATTTAACATTGTGATTTTTGACCATTTCAAATTTGTTGGGGAAGACAAAAATTCATAGTTTTGATATTCAGTCATAAGTTTTGTTAGAACGACATAGCATTTTGTGATTTCATTTATTTTGGTTTGTAATTGTTATGGAATTTGACCATTTCAAATTCGTTAGGGTGACTTAAAATTTTGGCAATTCACATTTTGATTAAAGTTAATAGCTTTAAATTAAATGCTTCAAATTATTTTCTTTGACCTAAAATTTTGTCTATTCATTTTTAAATTTAAGTTATTTTTTTTCTATTTCAAATTTATTCAGACGGCAAAACATTAACTACATTTGAATACTGATTATTTTTAAGAGTTTTGAAATTTAGTGGTTTCAAATTTGTTAGGACATATCCTAACATTTTGAGAATTCATAGTTAAGATATGCAATCGTTTTGAAATTTGTTAGGACAACCTAACATTTCATACTTTTGATATTCAATACTTTAACTTTATGTTTTAAATTTGTTTGGACGTCCTAACATTTTGTGATTTCATATTTTTGATTTTCAACATCTTTAACTTGGAATGGTTCAAATTTGTTAGGACATCCTAACATTTTGGGATTTCATATTTTTGATTTTCAACATCTTTAACTTGGAATGGTTCAAATTTGTTAGGACGTCCTAACATTTTGGGATTTCATATTTTTAGTTTTCAATACTTTTAACTATGAATGTTTCAAATTTGTTAGGACGTCCTAACATTTTGTGATTTCATATCTTTGATTTTCCATATCTTTAACTTTGAATGTTTCAAATTTGTTAGGACGTCCTAACATTTTTGGATATTTTTGATTTTTCAATACCTTTAAATAAGAATTTTCAAATTTGTTAGGACGTCCTAACATTTTGGGATATTTTTGATTTTTCAATACCTTTAACTGAGAATTTTCAAATTTGTTAGGACGTCCTAACATTTTCTGATTTCATATCATTGATTTTCAATATTTTCAACTTTGAATGTTTCAAATTTGTTAGGACGTCCTAACATTTTTGGATATTTTTGATTTTTCAATACCTTTAAATAAGAATTTTCAAATTTGTTAGGACGTCCTAACATTTTGGGATATTTTTAATTTTCAATACCTTTAACTAAGAATTTTCAAATTTGTTAGGACGTCCTAACATTTTGGGATTTCATATTTGTGATTTTCAATGGTTTCCACTTTGAATGTTTCAAATTTGTTAGGACGTCCTAACACTTTGGTATTTCATATTTTTGATTTTCAATCATTTTTACTTTGAATGTTTCTAATTTGTTAGGACGTCCTAACACTTTGGTATTTCATATTTTTGATATTCAATCATTTTACTTTGAATGTTTCAAATTTATTAGGACGTCCCAACATTTTTGGTATTTCATATCTTTGATTTTCAATAGGTGTTACTTTGAATGTTTCAAATTTTGTTAGGACGTCCTAACATTTTCTATTATCTTACTGTTTTTGATGGAAAATGCTTTTGAATAAAGACTAAAAACTCATTTTGTTGTTGTGTTTGTTCTATTTTTCAATGAAAAAACACTCAAAATTGGCATGAAATATGCAGAAAAGCTGTCTGTGAATTGGGATTGATCGGACAATCCCTTTTTAAATTGGACGAGCTTGTTGGCTTTTAATTCACGTAATTACGGGTGTGAAAAGTAACACGTTAGCACATATAATCAAAACATTGTAAAATATCAATTCATTCATTATAACTTCATTAAACTAATTCAATAACTTTACAAATGCATTTTGTCTGGCCTATTCATACATTGGTATTGTATCTCTATCATAATTCTCTGATCGCTATGCTCTGACTCCTCCACTTTTGTAAAAGCATATAACGCGTGTTAATCTTTCGCTCTGACAACGCTGCTCTTCTAGTGTCAATGAACTAAACTGTGTCACGGTTGCGTTGTTTTATATACTCAGACGGAATTCATTTGGTGCACGGAGTATTTACAACGTCCCGTATCGTTAAAAATCTCAAGGACGGCTCGTTTCTTGTCAGTACTTTCTGAAAGAAAAATCATTTGGAAACACAACCAAACTACATTCGATGATTGTAAATAACAGTTTAAATGGAACTCTTTGTTTGATAGCACTGAAAAGTGTTACACTTACATGGGCTTCAGCAGTATTATATTTCCTTAAAAGTCTGTAAACCATATTTAATGTTCCCGAAGGATTAGAAAATGTATACCATAAGTGTTCCTAAGACGCACCGGAATCTCTCTTAGTCGGACATTGCCGTCCCTGTATCCGCGGACTGTTATTTCTATACGGCGTTTCCGACTATTTGCACAATCAATTGAAATTATGTACATGATCTACATTAAGGAATTGGTTATTTTAAAGTGTTTTAGATAATACATATTAAGTCTATTTAAAAGAACTCATTTTTGGTAAAAATAATAAATTGCAAACCCAAAATAAATGCAGTAAATTTAAGAAACAGAAGAGCTATTCATATTAATGTTTGCTTTATAGGACAATCGCCGTTCTGTTTGGCAGTAACCTTGTTAAAATCTATCAAAAACACGCAATCGTTTCTAGGGTTTGTGATGAAATATGAGAATAAACAAGTAAAACAAACTATCATGATGATATTTAAAAGACACGAAACAGACGTTCCTTTGAGCGAAAAAACAAACAAACAGCATGCGCCAAAGCAAACAAGATATTTATTTGGCTTATATAAGATATATATCATTAGGTTCCGTAAAAATAAGTTTAAATAAATAGTTTATTATTCCTATGACGCGATTTCGAATATGCAACACTTGTTCCCATGCCATGTTACACGATGTAATAAATCCTCTTCTGTTTTATTGCACGTGGGAAAGATATGGCAGATATGATATCTACACATTTTGAATTCAAAATCAGGATTAATTGGTTAGTGTGAAACGAATGGAAATCCTGGGAAAAAGTTATTAAAGGGCCATACTAACGAATAATTCGAACATATTCCTTCCAGACATGAAACAAAAAGAATAAATTGTCTTTCAAGCCCGCAATTTTTCTGGCCCACTTTGGATAAAAAATTATCCCCATTCCAAATGCCAAACACACAATTGCATCAGTCAATAACCAGTTTGTCTTTTCCGGCTAAATGATCTATCAAAACAATATGTAATGAGGGTATTTGCCCTTTATATATTTTGTATGGAATATTAGAGATTCCAAAGTATTTCTTCGACGATGGATTATAATGTATTCTATGGTCGTTAAACTGTCAAACTATTGATAATCGATTTCGAATTAAATCATGAAATCTTTATCATTGTGTAATACATGAATCAGACAAGTAACGAATACTGATTTGCTGGCTTTCACAATCTGTCATCTACGTTATGTTTCTGTTTCATAGTAACTAGTACACTCTGAATCGTGATTAAAATTCCACGAACCTCATTTTCACAGAATAATTAATTGGATTAACAATAGACCATCAATGTGTCACTTTCAAAATAATAAAAAAAATCAATATTCATAATGAAATATAAAACGTACATTTATTTGTGTTTCAGAAAAAAACAATATAGGCTTTGAATGTTACCCTAGATTATGAAGTAGCTTTCTATGATATAAACTATTCAAATGTATTCCAAATAATGAAACATCATGACTTAATTTCGTTCAAATTCAAATATTGCATCACTTTAACTTTGCAGCAATAATACTACTACTACTACTACTACTACTACTACTACTACTACTACTACTACTACTACTACTACTAATAATAATAATAATGAAATGAAAAAGTTGACATTTTCCCTGTATGGGAACCATATCTTTTCATCATGCATTTTCTTCTCTTTTTTGACAGTATGTTTTTAATATGTGCATATCTCATTTTCGCACATTACGTACTTCATTTGGACCCGCTAATAGTGTTTAACAAATAACAGTTCTGCGTTGTCCAACCGATGTTAAATAACTTTTATTATTAACATATTTTTCAAATTTCCTTTCTCATTTAGTACTGCTGAATCATTTAAATTTATATATTCAACATTAAGCACAAATGCAGTTAGTGAGCTGATGAAGTGGTATGGACGTATGGCAGTCTTTTTACAGATTGTAGCTCGTGTACAATAATAAACACTTTTTCATGGCACCTATATTCGATGACAATATTTCTTAATTCTTAAGAAATGAACTTGAACCTATTTCATCAAATCTCACTTAATGAAATTTGATGCATAAACATTTATTTTTAAAAATAGCACTGTTCGTTATTCTATTTTATCATATGGCTGATTTGGACGTTTAAGCTAAAGTGTGAAGCTGGTACTTTAACTTTTCATTCTAAGGTGTTCATAAAGAGTTTGGTTATTTCATTGAGCGGCATGTTTCTGCTGCTGTCTAAAGTGTTTATAAAAAGGTTGAGATCAGAAATTTGAGGATTTCATTACCATTTGACTCAGCTGCTTCCGATATTCAAATTAATTAAAAAGCATTCTCTTGAACATGTATTTTAGCAAGCATATAAGGGAATTGATCGTTATAGTTCTCGTGATTGAGTCGTCACTATGTGACATGAATGAACCGCGCTGTTACAGTCGGTTTGACTACGAGGAGAAAATGTTAGAGAAAATGGTGAGAACTGAAATCAAGATGGAGGAGCTCCTCGGTAAACTAGACGCGCTTGGAAAGAGGCAAATGCACGTAGAAACTGAGGTGGACTCTTCGGTAGAGGATATACACGCACTAGAAAAGAGGCTTACACACGCTGAAACTGAAGTGGACACTTCAGTAAAGGACAGTCAGGTTTTGAAAAAGAGGCTTACGCAACTTGAAACTGAGTTGGACAATTCGACAAAGGAAATACACGGTCTAGAAAAGAAACACGATATTGAAAAAGAGAAGTCAGTGAAGGCGATTCACGATTTGGAAGAAAGATACAATAGCTTACAAACTGACTTGAAAAAAAATGAAAACACAACAAAATCCTATTTTGACGTGCGTGAAAAATCACTTGAGGTATTCGATCAACGTCTGGACGCTATTTCCAAGAATATTACAGGTACGCTTAGTTAAGTGACGCAACATATTTTATTTTAGAACCAAGCTTTAAAGCGTATAAATGTAATTTATACATTTATAGAATCAGGTATCGAATACCATATTATGCTAACATTTTATATTTAAACCGGGATATCTTATTATATAATTATTTCACACGCCACTTATCGAAATTTGTGCAACGAAAATTAAATACATTGTATTAGTATATATTGAGGGAAATATGTGAATTAACTTGACGTGTATCAATTGTATTAAAAAAGTTCAGTTTATTTTTATATTGTCTTTTTACCAGTATAAAGTCTAAAGATTTATTCAAAGTGTATATGACCCTTTATACGCATTCCGTTATTTGTATATATCCATAAGCATTTCGGCCGTTCATTCAAACATATTTTTCTCAATAGTGGATTTAAAATGTATGATCCTTCCACCGTTAATTTAAATGTCCAAGTGAACAAATTATCTAATGATATGGTTGAAAAGATAATTTTATGCAAAAATATACATCAGTATGCACAATTGATAAAACACACTAAAACAAATATTTCTTTTTTCTGTAAAACGGGGTAGCACGCAGATATATTATTTGCTGAAATTGTAAAGTGCAAAACAATAGGACTGTTTCTTTATATGATTTCAGAGGGTATGCATCAATCTCCTGTTGCCTTCTTCGCCATCCTGTCGACCGATTTAAGAACAACATCATCCTTTCAGACCCTCGTATTTACCAAAGTTGTCACGGACGTGGGCGGGGGTTACAACCCGGGGACAGGCGTGTTCACCACCCCGGTCGACGGTCTCTATGTGTTCTCAACTTCTGTCATGGTTAACCTGTCCACGTCGACGACCTTTGCTCATATCAGAATAGACAAGAACGGAGGTAAGGTAGCGTACCTCTATGCCAACGACAGTGACGGTGACTTCGAGACAGTCTCGGGTACAATCATTCTCTCACTGAAGGTCGGGGATAATGTGAAGATGTTATGCGATCAAAGTGGACGAACCATTCATGAATTTTCGATCTTTTCCGGTTTTAGATTAGAATAAATGCATGCATGAGCACAGAACATTTTAAGTGAATTGAGCTCGCCATCGTTTTCTTAAATGTTACAATTCATTTTATTTTAATTCATAGAAACCTGAGTATTAGTTCGTAATTGTGAATCTTGTCTGAGTGTGTGTCATTTTGTTTGTCAGATATTACATGCACCTGAAAAACAAAATCATGTATTTTGCCAATATACCCTACATCAGCCCGATACCGTATTTTGACATATCATAAACTGTCATATACTTTGTAAAGATTTGAAAGTTTTCAGCATTTAAGTTGTACCTGCTCAGTTATGAATTTTCATTAGGGCCATAGCCTGTGAATATATTGATCTAAAACGCGACACACGATAGCATGAGAGGAAAACGCGAAATCCCGAGACTACGATAACGAAAACGCAACAGTTCGATGATGGTGAACGGCAATACGATAACGAAAACAGAATAATACGAGAGAAAGAAGATGATAGTGCGATATACTCTTGTGTTTCACCAGAGTACTGTCGCGTTTTCGCCATCGTAATATCGCGTTTTTTTTATCGTAGTATCGTACTATCCCATTAACATCATCGTACTTTCGCGTTTTAAGATCGTATTGTCGCGTTTTAATTTTCTTACTGTTGAGTTATCATCATCGTACTATTGCCTCAAATAGAATTACGTCACGTCATCTTAACCTGACAAGAGCACCTGTCTACTACTTCTGCTACTGCTGCTGCTGCTAATTCTTCGTATTCTACTACTACTATTACTACTACTACTACTACTACTACTACTACTACTACTACTACTACTACTACTACTACTACTACTACTACTACTTATACTCCTACTACTACTACTACTACTACTAACACTACAACTACTACTACTACTACTACTACTACTACTACTACTACTACTACTACTACTACTACTACTACTACTACTACTACTACTACTGCTACTACTACTACTACCACTACTACTACTACTACTACCACTACTACTACTACTACTACTACTACTACTCACCTACTACTACTACTATTAATACTACTACTACTACTACTACTACTACTACTACTACTACTACTACTACTACTACTACTACTACTACTACTACTACTACTACTACTACTACTACTACTACTACTACTACTACTATTTATATTATTAATATTATAATTATTACTACTATATCGCCTAAAACTCATATAATTTGAGTGTAAAAACACTAATATTTTATCATTGAAAGTACATACAGCTTTTCCTCATACTCAAAAAAGTGCTCTTGGGTTGTAATGTGTTGTGTATGTGTTTGACTATATATGTAATAACATGTATATCATAATATGTTCATGTAATTGTCATGTCCGTGTATCATAGTTCTTAAGCTCGGAGTTAAACTGTATACATCTACTATAACAAACCTAATCGAAAGATATTTGGTTAATGTATATTGTAATTAAATAAATGCATTTTCCCTCTTTAATGATATGTGCATGTGTCATGTATAAATGTTTAATAAATAACATGTAAGGACTGCGACTGTTATTCAAACATTCCAATGAAACGTAAACATAAGACCAGCAATAGGAAATAAAATGAAATGACACCAGTAAAATCATTTTGTTGGCATGATTATTGACCATTGGAATCAAAGGTGTAGCCACATTATTTCATCCAGATAAAATAAACTAGTTGAAACAGACTCTACTGATACAAACTCTATTTCAAAGTATGTAGCATTACATACAATTCTAGTCCATAATTAGTTATTTGCTACACACGTTTTTCCAACTAATGGTCAAACGGGTCAGGTGTTCGGACAATGTTGTCAAAACACATTACCGACACAACAACTGCGGTATCTCATTGCAACATAGTTTTCGTTTCCGCAACAAAAAACTTAGACAATAAGATACATTTTTAGGATTTGAACCCATCTTGTGTCTGAGATAATGTGATCGTGACCTCTGGACATTTAGTAATAATGAAGCAAACGTTGTCTGCGAATATTTCAAAATGAAATATTATTGTTTATGTATGAAAGAAATATAGAAGAGTTATCATTATCAAAATGTATTTCCTTGAATGCAACGTGAATGGAAATGTACTATACAGATTAAGTTAAAAATGGCAAGTATGCGTGGCGAAAATGTTGGTTCCAGTAAAATAAGCGACTTTAGCCACAAGCTCTACGATGTTATCTGGCATTGCTATTTTTCTGTTTTGTACTGTAGTTTGGTTGTATACACCCAAACGTTCACGTATAAGACTAAACAACGATGGGGGAATGAAAGTGACGCTGCAACTGCATAAATGAAAATAAAACACTTTACAGGCAGAACTACTCAAGGAATAGGGGACTCACTCTTTCATTGGTATATACTCCGCATTACATACATATTAGTTGAAGTGACAAAGCCATTTTTAGGGGAATTCTGACCTCATAGTTGGTATTCAATTTCAAAAATGAAAACTAAAATGCAGTATAAACGTTAAATTAGAATATGAACTAAACCTATCATAGCAAACTGGCTATTTACTGCAGTCTTGAAGTGAATGTAGGAGACCAAAGGATATTTTTCTTTTTGACATACGACTGCTAATGTAAGAGTTCAATCTCACGAACGAAACAAAACTACACATGTCAAAGTAAGCACTGAGAACAATTATGCAACTTTAATGAAAATGGACAAAATAATACTGGCAATACACTGAGTTTGATAAGTTTACAAGTAGATTTTTTTCGCAAACGAAATTTGGAGGTTATAAGAAGAATGTATACATACGCGCAACTTCAACGTTTCGTGACATGAAAATTTCGTACCAATCATACCAAGAGTGTTCGGACATTGCGTATTCATTTGGAAATTTCCATAGGGCGTTCGTACTCATACGTGCTTTGGACGTTTCGTGACATGCCATTTCGTACTAATCATACATAGAGTGTTTGGATATTGCGTACTCATTTTGAAACTTCCTTAGGGCGTTCCCCACTCACTGGAATAATGACAACAAGTGAACTCCCTTACACAGTCAAAATATTGGCCAGTGTATATTGAATAGTGTATTGAATAACTTGAAGTTTTATCACTTTAACATGGCCGATTGAACTTCAAATAGTTATACTATAATTGACTTGATACTCTGAGGGTTTTATATCACTACATCAAGTTCTACGGCATGTCCCTTTTTATGTAGATAAAGGTTTGACAAATATGCTTCAATATTTCCTTGTGAAAAATGGTAAATTTAAGAATGAATAATAATTTAAAATTTATAAAATAATATTATGAAGGGTACTGTAAAACTAATCTTTCCTCATCTTTGTCGGTATTTATCTTAACACACTTTTCTAACTGAAGTCATTTTTATCGCAAATTAAAGGAACTGTTTACGCATCTAAAACAGAAGTTTACGATTTACGATAAAGGCAATGAAGAATTTTTTTTTAAATTGTCAAAAAAATAGTGGATTATATCATATGACCGGATTGATAATTTAATAAGGAAAACGGGTTAAAAGACGAGACATTAATCATTTTACTGTAAATATTATACCATTTATATCTAGTTATCCTCACTTATGTTCTTGAACCGTTGTCTTGGTTTTCAAAATATGAAACCATATATATATAATACTAAGTTGTAGTACTTAAAATTTTGTCGTGGGGAGTTAAAGGCTGATCCCAAAACTATATGGTCGTGTGACAGTAGTTCATCTTTACCTCAGGCTATATACTGCTGAAGCGCATGGTGTGGTGGTAATCTTGGCGCATGATGCGTTAAAGCTGCCGGTACATGCCGTCGGGAACTGCTGATTCAAGTACTTTTGCCTATCAATTCTCACCTTTTGACGTTTATTTTTTTCCTTCAAAGTTAAGCATACTAAATGAACTCATTAAGTATGCACACCCACATAAAATTGTTATTTTCATTACTCACCACGTTTCTGTTAATAAGCATGCTTTTGTAATTTTGCGACACATTCTAGTCCACATCCTTATCAGCAATATTACCGAACCTCATTGAAATCTAGAACATGTAAAGTTCAACACGGAAAGAAACTTACCTAAGCTTTCAAAATGCTTGTCTTCCAATTCGCTCAGAATCATTTTCTATTATACATTCATACATTGTGTATTGATTTCTTGTGTATATTGAACTGAATAAATATGTTTAAACTAAGTACTTTTGCCTATGAAATGATCACATAATCGAAATGTACGCGATTGGAAATACATAGTGCTATTAGACATAAGATATTTAAAAGTCTTGCCGATGCATTCTTACCAAAAACTTACAACTTGTATATTTGTAAATCAAACCACTTGAAGTTAGGATTGAGTTAAGATGTTTTATGAATACCGGTCCGGAACTCAGTGTTATTTGTTATTGACTCTTGTTCGTAAATATAAAAATATGTCCAAAATGCTCATTTTTGCTGAAAAACATTATGTAATAAGGCAACTAAAATCCGTTTATTTTAAGCTTTAAGCCTTAAGCTCTTTTAAATTTCCTGAAACGAGTACTAACGTGTTGCAATTTACTGTTATTAAAATAAATTGATAAAACGACTAACATTGAACGTATTTAAAAGGTATATTAGAAAAAAGGGGGGTAATGATATTAACTCTTGTTTATCTGCACAATTTTGTCACTGAACTTTTAAATGTACGTGTGCCTTTTCGTGCAAATGAGGCTCCATGGACTTTGTAAATACATCTCTTTTACTGTAATTGTGCATCGACGTGCAAATATGGTTGTATTAGGCGTTTGATGAAAAATAAAGTAAAACTAATTTCTGTATTAAACACTTGTAATGATACTTTTTTGTATCATGTAGTTGTGTGTCTCGCGTCAATTGTATGTAAGATATTGAACTTTGTGCATCTTACACGATCTCATCGTAAAATGTTTGACCTTGAACTTTGTGCCTTTTAAGCAGGGTCATCGTTACATGTTAGACATTAATTATTGTGCCTCTAAGTCAAAGTCACCTTTATATATACGATATATTTAAATTTGAACCTTGTGCCTTTAAGGTAATGTCATCGTTTACAAGTAACCTTGAGCCGTGTACCTGTTCACAAAATAATTGTTCAATGTTTGGCCTTTTAACTGGGCATGCTCCATGAGTAACACATTTACCTGTTTAACCTAAAGGTAATAGTTTTCTGCTGATATTTCAGGAATAACCCCCCGTTTATGAATCTTTAGGGGCACTTTTTACAGACACGAGCCAAATGGACAAGAAAGTGGATATCTTGATGACCGTTTAATATCGAAAGAAAGATTTTTTTTCGAACAGTGTATTCATCCCAGCCCTTCAATGCAAGTGTCCGTTTGCATTATGAAATGAACATTTTCATTTTTGGGGCAAAGGGTTAAACTAAATACCAAGACCTTTGATATATATATATATATAACTGTATCAATGTGTTTCGTTATCCTTCTTCTGATTCTTGATACATCAAGAATTAAACATAACAATCAGCAAATCGGTTTCTGTATTCTTCCGTTTGCTTTTTTAATATTAAATGGTTTACCCTCGTACGAAGCCGCTTATAAAAATACTCATAAAATTTACAAATTAATTTCTTTCATCGAGTTTAATATTGTTTGATTTTTTTTTTACAAATCTCTTGCTAATCTAGATGATACGCGTAATACGGTATAACATATATAACATTTGTGAGCGGATTTCGCCAATTTCTTTATTATAATTAATTGATTGCATCATTCGTGTTCTCTGTAGAAATTTAATTTCAATTCATCAACAATTACATATAAACCTTCACAAATAATAAAGATCACTGAAAAATCCAAATTCATGACATGACAAACAATGTGTCATCGAATCACAAGCATATCCGTTAACCATAGTAACTAATACAGTGTGAGTCCTCACATGGCTCTTATAACGTTTACACATCTTCCATTCCTGCAGAAGGGCGGGTTCCGGTTAACGCAGATTGTGAGGGACTGTCGGTCGCGTCCGTACTCCTCTGTCTAGTTCGTCGAACAGATGCTCAATACGCTGCCGGACGTTCTGCTTCTCTAGTAACGTCTATGTCGCACGCGTTTATGGACCGGTCCTGTCGCAAAACTATGCCACGTTCACCGGCTCGTAGGTGCGAAATCGCAATATTAAGGTTTTCTTGAACAAAATCCAAGTGTGTCTTGGTGTGTAAGGACACTCCAGCCCACACCTTCTTTGAACCGCCACCATACCTTTTTCGCTGTAACACACACTCGTCTTTCAATATTTGACCTCGACGTCTGTACACCCACATTTTTTCACCGTTGTGGTACTCGTCGACAATTCGACCGATTTGCTGCCACTGCGGCAGTAGATTTGCTTGGTGGGCAAATATATTCGAAAGAGTCTACCTACATGCAAAGAAACAAAATTCAATGTAAAAAAAAACAATCACATACATTTACACTTTTTCATGTGTGAGAAGTTGGCTCAGCCATCGGCAATCGACAATCGACATTCGATATTATTAAGCAAATCTTCAATGTCGAGCTGCAATGTCGAACTGGACAGAATTCTAGCTCGACATTCGATATTATATAGGAAATATTTAATGTCGTGGTGAATTGTCGAGCTGGACGGAATTCTAGCTCGACATTCGATATTATATAGCAAATCTTCAATGTCAAGCTGCAATGTCGAGCTGGACAGAATTCTAGCTCGGCATTCGATATTATATAGCAAATCTACAATGTCGAGCTGCAATGTCGAGCTGGACAGAATTCTAGCTCGACATTCGATATTATATAGCAAATCTTCAATGTCAAGCTGCAATGTCGAGCTGGACAGAATTCTAGCTCGGCATTCGATATTATATAGGAAATATTCAATGTCGTGACTGATTGTCGAACTGGACGAAATTCTAGCTCGACAATTGGTATTATATAGCAAATCTTCAATGTCGAGCTGCAATGTCGAGCTGGACGGAATTCTAGCTCGACATTCGATATTATATAGGAAATATTTAATCTCGTGATGAATTGTCGAGCTGGACGGAATTCTTGCTCGACATTCGATATTATATAGCAAATTTTCAATGTCGAGCTGCAATGTCGAGCTGGACTGATTTCTATCTCGACATTCGATATTATACAGCAAATATTCAATGTCGAGCTGGACGGAATTCTAGCTCGACATTCGATATTATATAGGAAATATACAATGTCGTGATGAATTGCCGAGCTTGACAAAATTCTAGCTCGTCATTAAATATTATGTAGGTAATCTTTAATGTCGAGCTGCAATGTTGAGCTAGACAAAATTCTTGCTCGATTTTCGATATTATCAAGCAAATCTTCAATGTGTATGTCGACCTGGAATGTCGAGCTTGACGGAAATCTAGCTCAACATTCAATATTATATAGCAAATCTTCAATGTCGATCTGCAATGTCGAGCTGGACGGATTTCTAGCTCGACATTCGATATTATATAGCATCTCTTCAATGTCGAGCTGCAATGTCGGGCTTGACGGATTTCTATCTCGACATTCGATATTATACAGAAAATCTTCAATGTCGCGCTGCAATGTCGAGCTGGACGAAATTCTAGCTCGACATTCGATATTTTATAGCAGATATTTAATGTCGACCTGGAACGTCTAGCTGGACAAAATTCTAGCTCGACATTCGATATTATATAGCAAATCTTCAATGTCGAGCTGCAATGTCGACCTGGACGAAATTCTAGCTCGACATTTGCTATTATATAGCAGATATTCAATGTCGTACTGAATTGTCGAGCTGGACGGAATTCTAGCTCGAAATAAGATAGTATAAAGCAAATCTTCATTGTTTAGCTGCAATGTCGAGCTGGACGGAAACTTTCATGCCGTGGCTTAATTTCGGCCTGGAAGGGATCAAACTTTGGCAATCGATAAAACAAAGTGAATTTTCAATGCAGAACGGCATTCTAGGTCGACAACCGATGACTTACAGTGTTTTTGTAAGTGTTGAGCTGTAACGTCGAGCTTCACTGAATTTTAGATCGACATTCGGTATTATACAATTACAATGCAATGTTCCGCTGTACGGAATCATAGCTTACCAATCAATATTATGATGAAATTTTAATGTCGAGTTTGTACGTTAAGATCGACATAGTCGTAGTAGAAATAGATCAAATATATTTTTAGTCGTTATGATTTTTTGTGTAGTTTCTACTCATTCAGCAGACAAATATTTTGCTTAACCTGAATTGCTCTGTAGGCACCATTTCCGTGGTTGCTAAAGTTACTGTATAATGTACATCAAGTTTGTTTTCAAAATAATAAGTTTATCCGTTGTATGACTCAAGACAAGTTCATGTTATTCCGTTGACCAGGCAGATATTCATTTATCGTGTATTTCCGGTAAATTTATGATCGTAACAAGTTTGTTAAAGCTGCACGTTCACAGAATGGCTGTGTTGACATTTTAGTTCAAATTTTGTCTTAGATTCAACGAATGCTTTCAATTCAATTGTACGAAAACACTTCCATTAAACACATTTCAATTGTTTGAATATGATGTTAAATGTATGTTTTGGTAGAAACAAGCATTGTATTTCCATTTCAAGGCAATCGTTTGGTGAGTGTTCTGCAAAAAAAGTCTTAGATCCCTTGCAGCTCGACATAGAAATTCGCTTTATATATTTGAAATATCGAGATGGATGCCGTCCAACTCCACATCCATATCAAGCTGGACATTGAAGATTTCCTTTAATTAAATCATATGTCATGCGAAAATTCCGTCCAGCTCGCAATTCCAGCTCGACATTGAACAATCCCGATATTTTATCGAATGTAGAGATAGAATTGCGGCCATCTCGTCATTCCAGTTCGACATTTAATATTCCCTACATGACATGGAATGTCGAGCTAGAATTCCGTCCAGCTCGACATTGAATATTTTCTACATATAAAATCGAATGTCGAGCTATAATTCCGTCCAGCTCGACATTGCAGCTCGGCATTGAAGATTTGCTATATCATATCGAATACCGAGCTAGAATTTCGTCCAGCTCGACATTGCAGCTCGACATTAAAGATTTGCTATAAATATCGAATGTCGAGGTAGAATTCTGTCCAGCTCGACATTGCAGCTCGACATTGAAGATTTGCTATATAATATCGAATGTCGAGCTAGAATTCTGTCCAGCTCGACATTGCAGCTCGACATTGAATATTTCCTATATAATATCGAATGTCGAGCTAGATTTCCGTCCAGCTCGACAATTCATCACGACATTGAATATTTCCTATATAATATCGAATATCGAGGTAGAATTCCGTCCAGCTCGACATTGCAGCTCGACATTGAATATTTCCTATATAATATCGAGTGTCGAGCTAGAATTCCGTCCAGCTCGACAATTCATCACGATATTGAATATTTCCTATATAATATCGAATGTCGAGGTAGAATTCTGTCCAGCTCGACATTGCAGCTCGACATTGAAGATTTGCTATATAATATCGAATGTCGAGCTAGAATTCTGTCCAGCTCGACATTGCAGCTCGACATTGAAGATTTGCTATATAATATCGAATGTCGAGCTAGAATTTTGTCCAGCTTGACGTTCCAGGTCGACATTAAATATCTGCTATATAATATCGAATGTCGAGCTAGAATTTCGTCCAGCTCGACATTGCAGCGCGACATTAAAGATTTTCTGTATAATATCGAATGTCGAGATAGAAATCCGTCAAGCTCGACATTGCAGCTCGACATTGAAGATTTGCTATATAATATCGAATGTCGAGCTAGAATTCCGTCCAGCTCGACAATTCATCACGGCATTGAATATTTCCTTTATAATATCGAATGTCGAGCTAGAATTCTGTCCAGCTCGACATTGCAGCTCAACATTGAAGATTTGCTATATAATATCGAATGTCGATTTCGATTGCCGATGGCGGAGCCAACTTCACACACATCACTTTTTCTTACTATTTTAAAGATGCACTCTTACTCCCAAGTAAGATTTAACCACAATTAATACAATTGTTTAAATATACCAGAAAGGATGAATAAATGTCGAAAACAATGTTGCTTATGAAGGATACCGAGTTTAATTTAAAAGAATTGTGCAGCAAACACGGTATATCTACATTATAAGACGATAATAGACCACTGTAAATCTTTTAGCATTCAAAATCGGCTGGTTTCTGGTCAGTACCTACTGGAAAGAAGATTTTTGAAAGCACAAACAACATTTAATGTATGAAAATATCAGTCTTGATTAAATGAATCTGTTAATTGCCAGCACTGCTACGCTATTATTATCATAGTATGAGTAGTTACACTAGCACTGTTAAGCAGTTTTTCTACAATCAGAAGAGAACACGAAAATATATTCATACATCGCCAGTGTTCCTGAGACCTACTGGAATCTGTCTAAGTGGCACAATGCCCTCATTGACTCCCTGGATTGCTATTGAAATGCGTAGCACATTGACAAATATGGCTTTGGTATGTCTTAACTTCCTAGATTCCTTGATTTAAGTCCGACTTCTGGCACAACTCTCTGATTTTATATACATTTACTACAGTACGGAATCGGTTCTTAAACAATGTTTCAGATAATACATATACAGCCTGGTCAGGAGTAGTTTATACTTATTTTTTATAATATTAATATTTCGCGCACCCGATGAATCCAGTGCAGGAAATTTAAGAAACAAAAGAGCTATTCATATTACTGTTTTCTATTCGACAATTGCTGTCCTGTTTGGCAGTAGCCCTGTGGAAAATATATCATAGGCACGGAATCGCTCCCAGGATTCGTGATGAAATACGAGGAGATTCACGATTATATAACAGAAGCAAAACAGGTCTTCCTTTGAGCGAAATAAAAAAAACAGCATGCGCCAAAACAATCAAGATTGTATATGACGTTTTTAAGACATAAATGAAATTCATATAATTGTGTTCCGAGAAAAATAAGTATAAATAAATTGTTGCTATATTAGATGACGCGATTTTGAATGTTTAACACTTGTTGCCATACCATGTTTCATGAATGAATAAATCCTGTTCTGTTTGATTGCGCGTGGGAAAGATATGGCAGATATGTAATATCACGTTATGAACTCAAATTTAGCGCTTATTGGAAAGAGTGAAATTAAATAACATTTTGGGAAAATGAGTTTAAAGGACCAATATAACGAATGATTCAAAACGGAAAGCATATAAACCATCTAGAGATAAAAATACTCGCATGAATTTTCACACAAACCAGCGTTTTTTCTCTCGACTGTTTCGGCCGAAATGTATCCTCATTCCAAGCCGAAACACAAATAAACTTTCTTTCCAAATTGCATTAGTCAATAAGCAGTTTGTCTCTTTTAGCTTAGTATTCCTTTTTGGTAGTGTCATGAAATTCTATTCATTGAACAGACTTTAGATTTTGTCATAAAACTGTTCGGATAATAACACACTAACGTCCCATATCACAATGTTATACGTTTTCACATCATGCTAAAAATGTAAAAACCCGCCGATTTCCGTTGTTTTCTGTTTAAATTGAACATGGACATTAAACTGTAAACATAAATTCTATATTTGGTCAAAGAAAATGCGTTAAGTAATACAATAGAATAATTAAATTAACTGAATTTTCATTTAGTTTTGATGTGATTGTTATTTCACGAAAACACCTGATTAGTGTCATTTATTTAGCGGTTAGTGTTTATTTATTCTTTCTGTTCGACGCATTCAAATATCCACAATTCGTCATACCATAAGAAACGTATAGTTATCAATATATTTCATGACAGCAATATAGGCTTTGAATGATGTTCCCGTTGATGAAGTAACTTTTATAGAATTAAATGTATGCAAAATAAGTAAGGCAATACCTTATTTTTGCACAAATTTTAACACTGCAATACTGACACCGGAGAAAATCCTATAAACGAGCTATTTTTTGCGAATTTTGCAAAGTCAATACATTGTATTAAAAATTATTAAAAATGAAACATTCGAAAACACATTCGTCTGTGTTATATTAGAAAAACGCTGATGTATTCATATCTTATTTTCGCCAATTACCTATTTTGGACCCAAAGTCTCATGTTGCGTCACAATAACACTTTTGAAGTATTATGAATTTATGCTACAAATTCCCATTCTCATGTAGTACAGCTTTACTACTGAACAGGTTATTTTTTCGATATTGTTTTTCGTTACAGTTGATACACATGTAACAACGTATTGAATCCGCCCGTTCAAGATTTAACTCAAGCGTAGCTAGTGAACTACTGTAGTGGTATGGACGTTGATAGTTTCTTACAGGTTGTAGTTCGAGCTCAACAAGAAACATTTTCAAATAGCATCTCTAAGTGGACAACAATTCTTCTATTATTTTTTTTTTAAGATATGAACTTGTATCTTATATTGAATCGCCAAAACTTAATAAATTTCCAGTTGGTTTAAGAATATTGGTGAACAGTTTTTCGTTATAGCATATTATCAAACAACATATTTTAAAAATTTAACTTGAGTTTAACACTGGTACTTTAGCATTTTCGCTGTAAAGAGTTTATAAAAGGTTGGACATTTCATTGGGCGATTTATTTCTGCTGCTGCCCAACGTGTTAATTAACAGGTTGTGATCTGTAAAAAGAGAATTTCATTTGGCGATTTGTCTCAACTGCTTCTTAAATTACAATAAAACGAATCATTCACTTGAACATGTATTCTGGCAAGTACGTTCGGGAAGTTTTCGTTATAGTTCTCGTGATTAAATCGTCGTTGTGTAACATGAATGAACCGCGATGTTACAGCCGGTTTGACCACGAGGAGAAAATGTTGGAGAAAATGGTGAGAACTGAGATCAAGATTGAAGAGCTCCTCGGTAAACTGGAAGCTCAGGAAAAGAGGCTAAGTAACGTTGAAACTGAGGTGGACACTTCGACAAAGCAAATACAAGGTCAAGAAAAGAAAGACGATACTGAAATAGATATGTCAGTGAGAGGGATCCAAGATTTGGAAAAAAGATACAATAGCTTACGAACTGAGTTGAGAGAGTTTGTAAACACGACAAAATCCAATTTTGATGGGCTTGAGAAATCCCTTGAGGTACACGATCAACGTCTGGACTCTATGTTCGGGAATATTACTGGTACGTTAAGTTTAGTTTGCAACATAATTTATTGTAAAACAGCACCTATAAATTGTAACTTATACATTTCAAATGGTATCAAACATGATATGATGCTAACAGTTGTTATTAAAACCAGAATATCTTATAACATAATTATTTTAGACGCCTCTTATTGAAACTTATTGAAACTTGTGCAACGAATATATACTTACATATTAATATAAATATATATAGAGAAAGATATATGTAAATTGTTAAGTGATTTTACTTCATTGACTTTTTACCAGTATATAGGTACATTGAAAGTGTATGTGACCCTTTATGAGCATTCCGTTATGTTTGGTTATATCAACACTTTTGTTCAATACTTACTTTTCTCAAAAGCGGATCCGAAATGCAGGGGCTGTGATCCCTCCACCGTTTATATAAATGTCCTAGTAAACTGTTGAAAAGAAAATTTGATCCCAAAACTAAACCAAAATGTCAATTGATATATACAGAAAAACTTCCGTTATTTCTGTACATAGGGGATTGATGCATATATTTTCTTTGTGATTGCAAAACAATAAGACTGTTTCTTTATATGATTTCAGAGAGTAAGCACTACTCTCCCGTTGCCTTCTTCGCCACCCTGATATCCGATTTTACAACATCAACCTCCTCTCAAACGATCGTATTTAACAACGTTGTCACAGATGTGGGCGGAGGCTATATCCCAGGTACAGGCGTGTTCACCGCCCCGGTCAACGGTTTATACGTATTTTCAGCTTCTGTCACGGTTCACCTGTCCACGTCGAAGACCTCCGCTTATATCAAAATTCGGAAGAACGGCAGTTACATAGTGTTTCTGTATGTCAGCGACGGTGACGGTAATTACGAGACAGGCGTGGGCACTGTCATTCTATCGTTACAGATTGGGGATACCGTAGAGTTGACATGCAATAACAGTGGACAAAGAATTGACAGCTTTTCGTTTTTCTCCGGTTTTAGATTGTAATCAGTGCATGAATGAAAACAGAACATTTAAATGGAATAAGTTCGCTTTATTATCTCACGAACGTTTTCTGAAATGTTTACAATTCATAAAAATCCTATTTGGTTCGTACTTTAGAAACTATCTTTTTGTTTGTCGAAAAAATGATGCACCTGAAAAACATGATTCATGTATTGAAAAATGTTGAATAATATGATCAAATATGATATTTTGTTTAATACATCAATATCGCTAGTTTGGCATATACTGTGATACCCTTTGTCAGGCCAAACGCGTAGCTGATTAGAGATGATTAAGAGAGGCGGTATGAAAATTGAAATTTATTTCATGCATATCGGTGAAAGAATGAAATATATAGGTGAATAATAACTTGATCATTTCACTCTGGCTCGAGTGAAATGATAACATGTGAGCATTATACTCTGCAGCCATCGGGACTACCTTCTCCATCTTTTATAAGATTTGCTTCCCTTGACTTAAGAACTACATATATGTAACAAGTTAAGTACATGTTTGTTGTCGTTACTGAAGTGCAGTAAAAGACACATTGGCCGAATCATATAGAATTGTCATTATCAAATTATGCAATAGTTTGAATAAAACAAACATTTTTGCGATTGAATATAACTATGAATAAAGAATGAACTTACCATTTTATGTATGAACTATTTTATAGAACATACTGAACATTACAATTAACCAGCTTGGTAGTAGCTTAAGAACTTCAGCGAACACGTTATATATTGCATTTTGGGAAGTTTAATGTGTAGTAAATATAAAAAATATCAACATTAAAGTTATGGAAGCAAGAACTAATTGAAAACCAACCAGGTCATGGTGATTTCCGACATCTTGTCGAGAAAACTTCCGAAGTCTACGCTCCATCCTTTTCAAAGGCATCTTCGGGCACATCCTTGACATTTTCTCTCGGGGTTTCATAAACCCAAAATTTAACGGAAAGTTGACATTCAACTTTAATAGACATGCAACTAATTTCTTTTCTCAACAACAAAACATTCTTCGGCTGCAAAGCATGAATTCACCCCAACAAAATGCCGTAAGAGCCAGAGCCTGAGAGCGACAGTGAAAATATATCCACAACGAATAACATAAAACACAGACTTTCGTTGATTTTACGCATACACACTGCTATAAATCCATATTTGTTAATTTAAATCTTGGAATTGATCTTGAATTATTTTTTATTTCCGAAATAATTTTGATTAAATACTTGTTTTGTGCCTCAATAAATGTTTAAATGATAGTTTTCGTTGATGGTAGTAGGATTTTATCTTTTTAGTGGATGGACTGCACGCAGGAGTCGGAGGTAACATTGACATAACGGCTATGCCGCAGTTACTTCCCTTCCTAAAGAGACAGCTATGTCAGTTCCCACAGAAAGGGACTGTCGTCAGTAAAATTTACTCCAGCGGGGAAATATGTTGAAAAAACACGATAAATGCATGAAATAAAAAGGAATTTTGTTGTGTAAGATCGAATTACATTTCACTCTTGGTCACAGAAAAATAATATTTCGACTCGTGGCTACGCCACTGGTGAACATTTTTTTCTGTGACCACTCGTGAAATAAAATACAATTTTTCACTGAATTCAAGAAATATCCTCTATATCATAAACTGTTATATACTTTCTAAAGACTCGAAAAATAACATGTTATTGGAAAAAAAATGGATTGAAACCTTTTGAAACGTAATTTGTTGAATTACAGAAAAGATAAACTAATACAATACCTAAAGGTATCCCTCCCACAAATGTGGGAAGTTTCGATCTCTAGTTAACCCATATTAATAAGGTGTCCCTTCAACAAATGAGGAATATTTCGATGCCAGATGTCCCATATCAATAAGGTATCCGACCCACGTATGTGGGAAAGATCGATGCCTGGTGCCCTCATAATAATTAAGTATCTGACCTTCGTATGTGGGATCTTTCGGTGCCTGGTGTCCCCATATCGATAAGGTATCCGACCCACGTATGTGGGAACTTTCGGTGCCTGGTGTCCACATATTAATAAGGTATCTGACCCTCGTATGTGGGAACTTTCTGTGCCTGGTGTCCACATATTAATAAGGTATCCGACCCAAGTTTGTGGGAACTTTCGGTACCAGATGTCCCCATATCAATAAGGTATCCGAACCACGTATGTTGGAACTTTTGGTGCCTGGTGTCCCAATAATAATAAGAAATCCGACCCACTTATGTGGGAACTTTCGGTGCCTAGTGTCTCCATATCAATAAGGTATCCGACCCACGTATGTGGGAACTTTCGGTGCCTGGTGTCCCCATATCAATAAGGTATCCGACCCACGTATGTGGGAACTTTCGGTGCCTGGTGTCCTCATGTCAATAAGGTATCCGACCCACGTATGTGGAAACTTTCGGTGCCTGGTGTCCCCATATCAATAAAATATCCGACCCACGTATGTGGGAACTTTCGGTGCCTGGTGTCCCCATATTATTAAGGTATCCGACCCACGTATGTGGAAACTTTCGGTGCCTGGTGTCCACATGTCAATAAGGTATCCGACCCACGTATGTGGAAACTTTCGGTGCCTGGTGTCCCCATATCAATAAGGTATCCGACCCACGTATATGGGAACTTTCGGTGCCTAGTGTCTCCATATCAATAAGGTATCCGACCCACGTATGTGGGAACTTTTGGTGCCTGGTGTCCCAATATCAATAAGATAGCCGACGCACGTATGTGGGAACTTTCGATGCCTTGTGTCCCCATATTAATAAGGTATCCGAACCACGTATGTGGGAAATTTCGGTGCCTGGTGTCCCAATATCAATAAGGTATCCGACCTAAGTTTGTGGGAACTTCCGGTGCCAGATGTCCTCATATTAATAAGGTATCCGACCCACGTATGTTGGAACTTTTGGTGCCTGGTGTCCCCATCATAATAAGAAATCCGACCCACGTATGTGGGAACTTTCGGTGCCTGGTGTCCCCATATCAATAAGGTATCCGACCCACGTATGTGGGAATTTTCGGTGCCTAGTGTCTCCATATCAATAAGGTATCCGACCCACATATGTGGGAACGTTCGGTGCCTGGTGTCCCAATATCAATAAGGTATCCGACGCACGTATGTGGGAACTTTCGGTGCCTAGTGTCTCCATATCAATAAGGTATCCGACCCACGTATGTGGGAACTTCCTGTGCCTGGTGTCTCCATATCAATAAGGTATCCGACCCACGTATGTGGGAACTTTCGGTGCCTGGTGTCCCCATATCAATAAGGTATCCGACGCACGTATGTGGGAACTTTCGGTGCCTAGTGTCTCCATATCAATAAGGTATCCGACCCACGTATGTGGGATCTTTCGGTGCCTAGTGTCTCCATATCAATAAGGTATCCGACCCACGTATGTGGGAACGTTCGGTGCCTGGTGTCCCAATATCAATAAGGTATCCGACACACGTATGTGGGAACTTTCGATGCCTGGTGTCCCCATATTTATAAGGTATCCGACCCACGTATGTTGGAACTTTTGGTGCCTGGTGTCCCCATAATAATAAGAAATCCGACCCACGTATGTGGGAACTTTCGGTGCCTAGTGTCTCCATATCAATAAGGTATCCGACCCACGTATGTGGGAACTTTCGGTGCCTAGTGTCTCCAAATCAATAAGGTATCCGACCCACGTATGTGGGAACTTTCGGTGCCTGGTGTCCCCATATCAATAAGGTATCCGACGCACGTATGTGGGAACTTTCGGTGCCTGGTGTCCCCATACCAATAAGGTATCCGACCCACGTATGCGGGAACTTTCGGTGCCTGGTGTCTCCATATCAATTAGGTATCCGACCCACGTATGTGGGAACTTTCGGTGCCTAGTGTCCCCATATCAATAAGGTATCCGACCCACGTATGTGGGAAATTTCGGTGCCTGGTGTCCCAATATCCATAAGGTATCCGACCCACGTATGTGGGAAGTTTCGGTGCCTGGTGTCCCCATATCAATAAGGTATCCGACCCACGTATGTGGGAACTTTCGGTGCCTGGTGTGCCCATATCAATAAGGTATCCGACCCACGTTTGTTGGAACTTTCGGTGCCTGGTGTCCCCATATCAATAAGGTATCCGACCCACGTATGTGGGAAATTTCGGTGCCTGGTGTCCCCATATCAATAAGGTATCCGACCCACGTATGTGGGATCTGTCGGTGCCTGGTGTCACCATATTATCATTATATTATTTGAAAGGGTTTCTGTAGCTTTTTGCATATTTATTTATGTTAAGAAAAAGAAAAACGTAACAAACTAGCTTATTCGGTGTTCTAAAATTGCAAATTGCAAATAGATCATTACCATCCGATCTGAGTTTAAATATAGAGCAGTAATATTAACTAGTCTACAATAATTGTATGTTTAATAAAGATTTGGTCAATTATTTACATACAAGCAAGCAAAACACTTTCAAATATTGCAAAATTAAGAAGGGGTGACCAGGCATCAAAATTAAACAGTATTTTCAACTGAGAACTAAATGGTTTGTGGTACTTTCGTCAAGAAGTTAACAGATATCATAAAGGAGGTTATTAATCTCAACCGCCTCCATTTACAAGTATTGAAGCAGACAGGCAGGCAGGCATGCAGACGGATAATTTATTTCCGAATTATATATTGTACCTATGTATAAACTGATGACAGATGCGGAGGGCGAAAGCATTTGTGAGAAATTGTAAAAAGAGATGATATGACTTTTCAAGAAGTACGGGCAAAAACGCCCTTAGGGTGATAATATCTTGTATGCAATCGATCATTTTCTTCCTTTCGTAATAACGCGTTTTCTTTCAGCATTCGTGTTTCCTTGTTTAATCAGTTAAGCATCTGATTCATTTATTTATTTTGGTCAAGATAGTGAATACATGTTATTTAAAAAATTATTCCACAATTTTTCATGAAAGAAAAAAGTATAATAAATAAATATAAGGTGAACATGTGCAAAAATTCATCAATTCCAAACGGACCTAATCAATAGAGCATAGTTCCTAATGTTTGAGATAATCTAATAATTTTTACTGTTCTGATAAGGTAAGATTCCCATATACATGACAAATATTACTTTTATGCTAGTAAGATTGACCTTTACGGCATATTAAAACAAAATGCACTGACCAGAAGCTGAAATTTGCCATTACGAAAGAACCGGGTGGTTGAAAAGCAACTGATTTTTCCCCCTAAAACACGTTAAATACAGACTGACATGCAAACGTTCCTTTGTGCATTACGAAGAGAAGCTTAAAATATCATTCCTACCGTTAAAAACTCGTAGAGTAAGACGCGTATTTATCCAAATCGAATGTTTTTTGTTGCAGTATTTCTACTTTCACTTCGAATCACCTTCTTGAAATTTTGACCTTGACCGCGCACTCGGCTATGACTTAAATACACGAAGCGTTTTCATTGGACGGCTACCATCGACTTTGCTTGTTTTAATGACGTTTTTTGGAAAAACATTCATATGTTGTCCAAAGGGAAAGTAGAAATACTGCAACAAAAAAAGTTCGATTTGGATAAATCTTTTAGAGATAAAAATAATCGCATAAATCACTCAAACCAACGATTTTCTTCTGGCCAATTTTGGGCCAAAATTTAATCACATTTCAAATTCTACAAAACAAATAAATTTTCTTAACAAATAATACTTTAAACGTGAAGAATCGATTTGTCTTTTTTGGCTAAATAATTCATGGAAATAAAATGTCATCGAGGAAATTGACCTTTAACACTTTTGAACTTTTCATGCCATCTATTATAATGGAATAATGTCCAACTGTCGAATCGTTGATAATCGGTTAAGAATGAGATTTGTTTATTTGCTAGCATTGTTAAGCATATCAATCACGAATATTGCTTTGCTGGGTTTTACAATATGTCCCCTTCTTTATTTTGTGTTTTAAATGGAATTAGTACACTCTCATTCATGTTTAATAGTGGTATATATTCGATAGTCTCATAAATACAACATATATACATCACATAATTAATAAACCCTCAAACACGTATGGCCACTCAATGTATGAGACTATAGCACACAAAAAATATAATATACATAACCAATACAGCATCTTAAATCAAACACATATTGGATGCATTTTTTATCTATTTACAAAAGTAAGAAACTAGAAACCAATGCTAATCTTGTTTTAAAACGTAGTTAAATCAAACAAAATAAAATACTGTAAACATGAACGCGAAAAATCGTGCAAAATTAAGAAATGGGTTTAAACAATCGATTACCACCAGGTCAGACAGTAGATGAACTGATTAGTATTTCTAGCTATACATAAACTAACACAATATATTAGGTTTTGAAATAACAACAACATTACTTACATAAATAAAACACCCTATTATTAAGTATATCGTTGCAGGTTTTGGCACTAAGTCTTAACAACATGTTATTTGCTAAAATATATGACAATTTATCTATATCAGACATATTTTGAAATAATGGATTATTGTGTTCCCCTTTTCTAACAATGACATTCGTATATTATTATACAACCTCCAATAAACAACACATAGCTTTCTGATTCAACATTGTTGCAAAAACGGCAAAGACGATCATTTATGGCAAGTTTTTCATATGGGCCCATTTCCGCTCGAATAGGAGCTACCCTGCATCGAAATTTACTTAACTCTGCGCTATGTATTGGCGGCATAATCAATTTACAATAATTTTCAACAGAATAGTTAATTTTATACTTACAATAGTTTCCTAACTTATTTCTACCCCTTCCACGTATACCCTCCGGTCTATTTATAGAATCGTACCAATCATTGAAATACGCTGACATCATTTTATCATATAACTGGCTAACAACGATGGAATTTGGTATATTGTCTTTCATATTAGTATATATATCTAAGTCAAGGCTTAAAATTGTCTCATTTACATAATAAAAAACAAGATTTGTATGTACTACATGCCTTGCCGTTTCTTTTCGTTTATTGACACGAGACACGAGTGTATTACACAACCTTTACCAATGTCCGACTATAGACTTCCACTGACGGATAGTCGGTGGTACCCATGCAATTTCGCCTGAAAGAGCATCATTATGTGTGTATTTCCCAACACCGTGATAGAAAGGCATGGCTATAGTTTGTACAGCGTTGATGCAGGAAAACAAATTTACACCCCAGATAAAAATAATCGGCAAAACAATAAAGTCGTAAAATTGTGTGTATGCGTCATAGAACATACCACCAACGATTTTAAATTTAGCAATAAGAAGCCTGATCACTCTGCGGAACGGCTTAAGCAGTCACATTATTACCAAGAAATTCATTGTTAACAATGCCTAGGTAAGTATACTTATCAACTGCATATAAACTGTCATTGTCACATAAAAAGTTGATTTTTTACGTTTTAAAAGATTGAGGACGAAAGTGAACTATGTTAGTCATGTCAGTAATATTACACCAATCAGCTAAAGCATTTAGTACTTGTAAATCAGCTTCGCTTGAAGCTACTAGAACAATGGCATCTGCATATAATAATATGATACATCCTACAACCCCTTTTCCACAGAATGATTTTATTCGGTTGTCCTTCCAGCTGCCCATTGTATACCACTGAAAAGCTTGCATATTTCTTTTGGATTATGTCAGTAAGTGCAAAAGATTGGGAGTATATTGTTCGCCGTTCTGTTTGGTAGTAATCCTTTTGAAAATATATACAGAACCCCCTCTGATATTCGTGATGAAATACAAGAATAAACAAGTTAAGACACGAAACAGACCTTCCGTTGAGCGAAATGAAATTACCTGCACCAAAGCAATCAAGATATTTATTTGGCTTTTATAAGATACATATCATTATAATCGGTAAAAATAAGTTGAAATAAATTGTACCTATCTCTAAAGACGTAATTTCGAATATGTATCATTTGTTTCATTGCCATGTTTCACGATATAATAAATCCTGTTATGTTTCATTGCATGTAGGAAAAATCATAATCCTGTTATGTTTCATTGCATGTAGGAAAAATCGGGAAGCTTTGTTTTTTACACATAATGAACTCAAAATAAGTGCTAATTGGTAAGTGTGAAACGAATGGAAATGTTGGGAAAACGTGTTTAAAGGGCCATACGAACGAAAGATTCAATCGGTTTTCTCGATACATAAAACATAATAGCAAACTCAAACCAGCATAATTTTTCTTGTCCATTTTTGATCGAAAAATTAACCTTTTTACAAATGTTAAAACAGGGAAGTATTTTCTTTTGAAGTTGTTTTAGTCAATGAAAAATTTCTCTCTTTCGGCTAATTAATCGATCAAACAATATGTAATCAGGGATTTTGACCTATTAAATATAATTTTGTGCGGAATATTTGAGTTTTCATAGTGTTTTTTCAACGATCAATTATAATGGATTCAATGTTCGTTAAACTACGAATAAGATTAAGAAATCTCTTTCATTGCCCAGTATATGAATCAGTAACGAATAATGCCTTGCTGGCTTTCACAATATGTCATCTACGTTATATTTCTGTTTCATATGTAATAAGTACACTCTGAATCGTGATTTAAATCCTACAACCCTTATTTTCACAGAATGGGTAATTAATTAACAATAAATTGGAATTATATTAGTTTGATTATGCAATGGTAGCGATTGTGACACAGTAATGTCCCATATCACATTGTTATGCATGTTCTAACATTATTCATATATGTTTAACCAAGTCAAGTCAAAGGTTTATTAGCAAATTCAATTAGAACATTGCCAGTACACAAAGAACATACTCGATGGCATTAATGACAACAAAATAGAGTAAAATATAGATATGAAATAAATATAAGATCATTTTTACAACATTTCATCTTGAGGAGAAAAGTATGAACTATAACTATACATGAAATGTATTTAGACATGTTAATTATTCTAAGCAGCATTTCTTCTATCCGTAGCGAATGATAAATAAGTAGCAATATTATTCAATATTTTATCATTATTACAGGACATCACGTTATTAAATTTGGTCATATTAGGCCAGTGAATATAATACCTGGGTATATATTTTGAACGTAAATCCAAATAATGAGGACACACTAACAAAAAGTGATATTCATTTTCTACAACATTCATATTACATTTATTACATTTTCTATCTTCTCGGTTTATATTTCTATATCTTCCTTCTTCAATATTAAGGTTGTGTGCCGAACATCTAAATCTAGTAAGAAGTATCCTTAACTTATTGCTATTAATACAAAATGAATATTTTTCAATTGCAAAATCTTGTTTGAAATTAACATAACACTGTAGCTTGTCTGAATTTCTAACATTTGTTTACCATTGTTGTAAATAAGTATCATATATTCTTCTAACGACAGCTTCTATCTGTATATTCGTTACATTATCACATGTAAATAAATAAGCAAATCCAAGCTCGTTCAACAACTGTTTCAGATTAACTGTCCAAGTGTTTATATATTTGCCATTAACAGATTTCATATTAAATACCTTATAAATAAGAGACTCGGGATAACGTTTAACCTTGAACCAGTACTTGATAATTCGTATTTTCCTAAACAAACTTAGTGGGAATCTTGCCAATTCACCATAAACTGCAGCATTGCATGATTGCGGTCTTACACCTAAAATTTGTTTTAAGAATTTTAGTTGTACTCTCTCGATATCTTGGGCTTTATGGAAGCCCCATACTTCAGAACCATAATTAAGAATAGGACTTATCATACAATCAAATAGTTTCAGTTCATCACGTATATCTAAAAGCATAACATCAAAAAGACTATTCAATGAAAACAAGGCACGAAATGCCTGCTCCGATAACTTCTTTTGCGCTTGCAAATAGGTTCCATTTTGTGATAAAGTAATACCTAGATAGATAAATTTGTTTACAGCATCCAATTTATGACCATCATATACATTTTCTATTCTATTTCCCTTTTTACAAACCATTACGAAGCTTTTGTCTATATTTACAGATATACCCAAAATATTACAATAGTCGTGTAATTTGTTAAGTAATTGTTGAAGTCCATTTTCTGTATATGAAAATAAAACAGTATCATCTGCGAACAACAACATGAATAGTTGGATTTCTTCGATAGTGATAAAGTCAATATTATCTATTTTTAGATACTCTTCCATATCATTTATAAAAAACAGAAATAAAAGTGGAGAAAGAGGTTCACCTTGTTTGACACCCATATTACTGTTAAAATAATCACTATATTGCGATTTAACACGTACACATGACTTTACTTCTTCATAAATCTTTTTAAGCATTGATACAAGTTTTGTAGATGCACCATATTGTAATAATTTGTACCATAAACCATTTCGATATACAACATCGAATGCCTTACGAAAGTCAATAAAGGCACAGTACAACTTTCGTTTATCATAGTGTATAACTTTATTAATAATAGATGACAATACAAAAATAGCGTCTACAGTACTTCTTTTGCCTCTAAATTCATATTGACAATCTGTGAGAAGGCTAAGATCATCTGCCCATTTCCATATTACACCAATCAGCTAAAGCATTTAGTACTTGTAAATCAGCTTCGCTTGAAGCTACTAGAACAATGGCATCTGCATATAATAATATGATACATCCTACAACCCCTTTTCCACAAAATGATTTTATTCGGTTGTCCTTCCAGCTGCCCATTGTATACCACTGAAAAGCCTGCATATTTCTTTTGGATTATGTCAGTAAGTGCAAAAGATTGGGAGTATATTGTTCGCCGTTCTGTTTGGTAGTAATCCTTTTGAAAATATATACAGAACCCCCTCTGATATTCGTGATGAAATACAAGAATAAACAAGTTAAGACACGAAACAGACCTTCCGTTGAGCGAAATGAAATTACCTGCACCAAAGCAATCAAGATATTTATTTGGCTTTTATAAGATACATATCATTATAATCGGTAAAAATAAGTTGAAATAAATTGTACCTATCTCTAAAGACGTAATTTCGAATATGTATCATTTGTTTCATTGCCATGTTTCACGATATAATAAATCCTGTTATGTTTCATTGCATGTAGGAAAAATCGGGAAGCTTTGTTTTTTACACATAATGAACTCAAAATAAGTGCTAATTGGTAAGTGTGAAACGAATGGAAATGTTGGGAAAACGTGTTTAAAGGGCCATACGAACGAAAGATTCAATCGGATTCCTCGATACATAAAACATAATAGCAAACTCAAACCAGCATAATTTTTCTTGTCCATTTTTGATCGAAAAATTAACCTTTTTACAAATGTTAAAACAGGGAAGTATTTTCTTTTGAAGTTGTTTTAGTCAATGAAAAATTTCTCTCTTTCGGCTAATTAATCGATCAAACAATATGTAATCAGGGATTTTGACCTATTAAATATAATTTTGTGCGGAATATTTGAGTTTTCATAGTGTTTTTTCAACGATCAATTATAATGGATTCAATGTTCGTTAAACTACGAATAAGATTAAGAAATCTCTTTCATTGCCCAGTATATGAATCAGTAACGAATAATGCCTTGCTGGCTTTCACAATCTGTCATCTACGTTATATTTCTGTTTCATATGTAATAAGTACACTCTGAATCGTGATTTAAATCCTACAACCCTTATTTTCACAGAATGGGTAATTAATTAACAATAGATTGGAATTATATTAGTTTGATTATGCGATGGTAGCGATTGTGACACAGTAATGTCCCATATCACATTGTTATGCATGTTCTAATATTATTCATATATGTTTAACCAAGTCAAGTCAAAGGTTTATTAGCAAATTCAATTAGAACATTGCCAGTACACAAAGAACATACTCTATGGCATTAATGACAACAAAAAAGAGTAAAATATAGATATGAAATAAATATAAGATCATTTTTACAACATTTCATCTTGAGGAGAAAAGTATGAACTATAACTATACATGAAATGTATTTAGACATGTTAATTATGCTAAGCAGCATTTCTTCTATCCGTAGCGAATGATAAATAAGTAGCAATATTATTCAATATTTTATCATTATTACAGGACATCACGTTATTGAATTTGGTCATATTAGGCCAGTGAATATAATACCTGGGTATATATTTTGTACGTAAATCCAAATAATGAGGACACACTAACAAAAAGTGATATTCATTTTCTACAACATTCATATTACATTTATTACATTTTCTATCTTCTCGGTTTATATTTCTATATCTTCCTTCTTCAATATTAAGGTTGTGTGCCGAACATCTAAATCTAGTAAGAAGTATCCTTAACTTATTGCTATTAATACAAAATGAATATTTTTCAATTGCAAAATCTTGTTTGAAATTAACATAACACTGTAGCTTGTCTGAATTTCTAACATTTGTTTACCATTGTTGTAAATAAGTATCATATATTCTTCTAACGACAGCTTCTATCTGTATATTCGTTACATTATCACATGTTAATAAATAAGCAAATCCAAGCTCGTTCAACAACTGTTTCAGATTAACTGTCCAAGTGTTAATATATTCGCCATTAACAGATTTCATATTAAATACCTTATAAATAAGAGACTCGGGATAACGTTTAACCTTGAACCAGTACTTGATAATTCGTATTTTCCTAAACAAACTTAGTGGGAATCTTGCCAATTCACCATAAACTGCAGCATTGCCTGATTGCGGTCTTACACCTAAAATTTGTTTTAAGAATTTTAGTTGTACTCTCTCGATATCTTGGGCTTTATGGAAGCCCCATACTTCAGAACCATAATTAAGAATAGGACTTATCATACAATCAAATAGTTTCAGTTCATCACGTATATCTAAAAGCATAACATCAAAAAGACTATTCAATGAAAACAAGGCACGAAGTGCCTGCTCCGATAACTTCTTTTGCGCTTGCAAATAGGTTCCATTTTGTGATAAAGTAATACCTAGATAGATAAATTTGTTTACAGCATCCAATTTATGACCATCATATACATTTTCTATTCTATTTCCCTTTTTACAAACCATTACGAAGCTTTTGTCTATATTTACAGATATACCCAAAATATTACAATAGTCGTGTAATTTGTTAAGTAATTGTTGAAGTCCATTTTCTGTATATGAAAATAAAACAGTATCATCTGCGAACAACAACATGAATAGTTGGATTTCTTCGATAGTGATAAAGTCAATATTATCTATTTTTAGATACTCTTCCATATCATTTATAAAAAACAGAAATAAAAGTGGAGAAAGAGGTTCACCTTGTTTGACACCCATATTACTGTTAAAATAATCACTATATTGCGATTTAACACGTACACATGACTTTACTTCTTCATAAATCTTTTTAAGCATTGATACAAGTTTTGTAGATGCACCATATTGTAATAATTTGTACCATAAACCATTTCGATATACAACATCGAATGCCTTACGAAAGTCAATAAAGGCACAGTACAACTTTCGTTTATCATAGTGTATAACTTTATTAATAATAGATGACAATACAAAAATAGCGTCTACAGTACTTCTTTTGCCTCTAAATTCATATTGACAATCTGTGAGAAGGCTAAGATCATCTGCCCATTTCCGCAATCGGTTATCCAGCAATATAGAAAATAATTTAGAAAATATACTTGTAAGGGTTATACCTGTATAATTGTTAACTTCATTAAGATTTCCCTTTTTAGGCAATGGTACAATTATACCTTTTGTCCAGCTTTGGGGGTAAACACAGTTTACATACATTAAATTAAAAAGTTTACACAAAATTGGTGCGAAAACATCGCTGCATTCAATAAACATTTCAGGTGTTAAATCATCCACACCACCGCTTTTACCTCTTTTTAATGAACTTATTGTTTTTATAACTTCTTCTAACGTAAAATCATTATCTAACTGATCTATATTCACGTTTTCATCATTATGACCGTTATCAATGACATCATTTGAGAATGTTTCGCCATCAAAAAGATTTTTAAAATGATTCATAAAATCATTTTTGCTAATATTATGTTCTTTGGGCTTAATATTTCGGATTTTCTTTATTTCTTTCCAAAATTACTGAGGCTGCGTTTTAGACATATTATGTAATTCACTTCTTTGTTGAAAATTAAACTGCCTCTTAGCTTTACGAGTAATACCACGATAATTATTACGTTTCAGATGCAACAATGCGCGAAATTCATCAGTGTTATGTGTTCTGTACATTCGATTTGCAAATCTAAATTCACGCCTTGCAATTTCACATTCATTATTGAACCAAGCATTTTTATATTTTCGATTACATCTAGAACCACTAATTTTTACACTTTTACCACATGCAGCAAACGCTTTATCATATAAAAGACTAGAAAATGAATCAACACTGTCATCAAAGTTACATTCTCCACTTATGATGCTATCAACAATACCATGAAAATCATTACTACAAGATGATATATTAATCTTAAACATATTGATGTTTTCATTGCTCCATGTAAATTTCACAAACTCAGCATTATTGTCACTATTTTCAAAATTGCGCATGTAAACTTTTAACATAAATGAAATTGGAACATGTGGTGACAACCTGTATAAATCATGAACAGTAATTTTTTTTAACTAAGGGGAATAAATCCCCTGACACTACCAAATAGTCAATAACACTATAACCGTTATTCGAAAAGTAAGTATAATTGCCGACAAGTGCATCATTACCACATCTGCCGTTAACAATTTTCATATTACTAGATAAACATAGATCCAACAATTTAATACCCAATGTATTGATACATTTATCAATAGAGTGCCTAATTGGAAATAAATCGTCACCATCATTTATATCTACAGTTGGTATAAACCGTTCAAAATCATTTACATTTGACAAAACATCAGACCGTTCGCCCGTGCGGGAGTTAAGGTCACCTAAAATTGCAACTAATCCAAGATCACCATATTTTTTTACACCTGATTCTAACAGTTCAAAAAACCCAATTTCATGCCTCTGAAAATACACTGAATTGCTAGGGGGTATATACACGCAACAAATGTATACATCGTTATCAATGTTAAAATATATTTTATCGGCTTTATACCATATAAATCCACTGTCATCTGTTTCGCATACCGTTATTCCTTGAAATAGTGATGATTTTATTAAAGTAATACCACACCGTATCCCCGTCTAAATTTATTACTTTCTGGCCTTGGTACAGAAATAGTATGATAACCATAAATATTTATAGTGTCAGAATCTTTTAACCGTGTTTCACATAGAAATACAATATCAAATGCTTGAATTACATTAATAAATTCAGAGTCATTAACACATGATTTTAAACCGTCAATATTCCATGACCCAATGTTCAAGTCATACACACACTTTTCTCCGCGCCCCTATTGAGAACCGGAAGTGGTCGAAGTTGGATCCGTTTGCGCTGTTGCCCTCGTTGCCGTAAGAATTGTCGCCCCGCCAGTAGACGCTGCAATTGTCACTGGTAGATCCACGGCCGCCGTCAGTAACGATCGCGGTGGCTCCACATGAGAAGCCGCAGGTTCCTGCGGCCACATGGAAAGTGACGGCATAGGTGATTGGGTAGCCGCAGCCGAAAACGGCACGCTCGCCCTCGTTGTCTCGGTATCCATTGTATACGCCGGCGTGACTGTCGACGGTGCCGCTAGCGTCGGTCGCCCGGAAGACTCGGGCGTTCCCGTAGCCTTACGTACTACTACTACTACTACTACTACTACTGCTACTGCTACTGCTACTGCTACTGCTACTGCTACTGCTACTGCTATTGCTACTGCTACTGCTACTGCTACTGCTGGTGGTGATGATGATGATGATGATGATGATGATGATGATGATGATGATGATGATGATGATGATGATGATGATGATGATGATGATGATGATGGTGATGATGATGATGGTGGTTGTGATGATGACGATGATGATGATGATCATGATCATGATGATGATGTTAATAGTAATAATAAAAATGATGATGATTATAATAATTATGATAATAATAATTATAATAATGATAATAATAATATTTATAATAATAATAATCAAAATGATAATAAAAATAATAAAAATAATAATAATAATAATAATAATAATAATAATAATAATAATAATTATCATAATTATCATAATTAATAATAATAATAATAATAATAATAATAATAATAATAATAATAATAATAATTGTTTTAAAAATAATAATAATAATAATAATAATAATAATAATAATAATAATAATAATAATAATAATAATAATAATACAATTATAATAATTATAATAAAACTGGTAATGATAATGAAAAAAGTTATGTTGACATTGTCCCTGTATTGGAATTCTAACAGTATGTCTTTAATTTGTGCATACCTCAATAACTTGACCCCTCCACAGTTTATATTAATGCCCAAGTAAACTTTTCATATCAAAATGGTTGAAAAGACAATTGTATCCAAGTCTTACACCAAAATTCTCAATTGATAAATAACCTTAAAGGTTGCATGCATTGAAAGTGGAGGAAGTGGACGGTACATTCATGGTTGCTATACCTACTTATCTGGTTTTAAATTGTAATCACTGCATAACTGAGCACATGAAATTTAAGTGAAATTAGTTGCCTAATTAATTCACGATCATTTTCTTAAATATTTACAAATAATTTAATTTGAATTTCTAAAAATCTAGTTTAATTTGTACTTTGGAAAGAAACTGGATGATATTGTGCCTTTTCGTTTGTCTATAAGCAATGTACATGAAAAATATCATCCCAAACTGAATAAAATTATTAATAATCATTGTATCATAGTTTCATATTTTGCGATATTTATAATTAGATCGAACTTGTTGAATAGTTTGCTTTGATACTAGTATATCAATATTTTTACATATACTGTGATATGTGGTAACAGTGTCGATGTAATACATGTGGCCTAAGTGTTTATATTTAGAAATATGTTTCGAATAATAACATATTTTTATATGGCAAATTTCATTTCTGCCTCCATATCACCTAAAAACTCATTTGTCGACAATGGTCGAAGGGACGATAATGTGGTACGATATGGAATTTAAAACATATCATGAACTTTGATCGGAACCTTTAAAACATTCAGTGTTTAATGACGTTCAATGACTGTCATAAAAACATGATTCTTTTCCTTGGGCTTAAGGTCGTCCACCCTCAGTTATGGGACGGTTGAGAGCCTAGTGACCCATATTAGTTTGGAACCATTTGAAAGGGTTTTACATGTATGTGCAAAAAGTGAATGTGAAAGTTAGACAGAAAATGATAACAAACAAGCGTATTGGCATTGTAATTTCACATCCGATTTCAATACAAACTACATTTTTTTAATAAAGTAAAATCTTCTTTGACAATGTAGCATGAGAGTTTTTCAATAAGTAGCAATCACAGAATATGACATTGTCACTAATTCATATTTCTTTACATGCATTACCCTGAATATCGTCAACGTTTGGGTGAATTATCTAAGCCGTTGCAGTGCGCCATCTTGATATAAGTACGGGCACAAACGCTCATATCCTAAAAGTATGTGATAATACATCGTATATGATCAATCATTCACTTCCATTTCTTAATGATGCATGATAGTGCAAGTTAATTTCAGAATTTTAATTGCATTGTTTTCATAAACATTGAATTTTATTTCAAGATAAGCATTTTTACATCTTCCTACTATGTACTACACGTTGTAAATGATTTCTTAGCAAGTCAATTGGAAGCGTTTAAGCCGCTGTGTATATAGCTTAAGGAAGTCAAATACTTTGACTTAAGTTTAAACCATAGCGAATGTTATAAGATGAATTTGTAGTGTGTTTTAATGATTATCTGTTGTGATGAAGGGAGATAAACGCCGAACATACGCTAAGTATATGCATTACTTAATTATCTTAGATTTTTCGGTGTCCGATCAGTTTTGATTAAAACGGCTCTTTTCCACTTAAGAATCATCATTGAGTGGGATGAATACGCTAACGACTTAATGCCCCTTAGCCTAAATGGTGAACTATACACATTATTAACTTTTGAGCCGTTATTGTGATGACAGTATTGTTTGACTTTTACCTTTGCTCTTACTCACATGCAATGCGTTTGCGACCCAGGATTTTATTTCCAGTTCTGACTAAAGCCGCAGAATTAAGGCCTATCTTTATCTTGCACAACACTTAGTGATGAGATCTAATGATATCAATAATCAATCAAGTGCTCGTCGCAAGTACTGAATTAGAAGTAGATAATATGCCGTTCAATCTCAATATTAATAATGCAATGAAAATACAGAGACAAGCCCATATGTCGACAATTCAAAAATAAACCTTGTGTATAGGCACAAGGCAAGGGATCAAACTACAACTATATACATTAACACATTAACATCAAGTACACAAATACAAACACCAAAAACAATCCATATCCTCATCACAATTGCTTTACCGTTTAATGGTGGGAATACCGCATTGGAACGGTCAGTATACTAAGAGTTCACTGGAACCCGAGTGTTCGGGGGCTTGAAACCAGCATGGCAGTTACCTCACATTTACCTCATCATTTAACAATAATTACTCAATTAAAATATATAAACCTAATCAAAGCACGGATCGACTTAAAAACAATGAAGAATAAAACACAAAATAACATAACCATAAAGCGGTCAAAATAGCAACTGCAGGACGACATTGATTTTCTAAGACACTAAAGAAATTTTCCTGAATTATATATTGAGCGGCAATACAAAAATGTTATTTTATGATGGGATGTTTTTGAATCGTATTGCAAACTAGTAGTCTTTGGGTAATATATTATTATATCCCGACCAAACAAGGATTGGAACAGTATATGGGAATGTCGATTGGTCGGTCGGTTGGTCGGTCTTGTCCGGACGATAACGGAAGAATGGGCCGACGGATTTCATTACTTTTTGGTACACTTGCGTTTAACACCATAAATACAGGTGAACTACCACTAATTCTTTATGGAGGTCATTTGAAAATCAGAACTTGCTAAAATACCGGACAATAACTCATGAATGGCTGTTTACTAATTAAAACAATTTTAGTACAAATTTTAAAGCCACAAAATATAGTTCCGTTTCGACTTTGGTTACAAACCCCTAATTTTTACAAAGTTTACCCTCCTTTTCATAAAAGAATTTACCAAAAATACGGTGTCCAGACAATAACCCATGAAAGAACTGACGGATTTAATAGAGTTTTTGTATACATGTTAAACACCATACATAAAGGTTATATAATCGACTTATGCTACAAACCACCATTTTTGTCGGAGTTTTGGTCTCCTTTCATCTTAGGATTTGCCAAAAATATGGTGTCCGGATGATAACTCAAAATGAGTTGACGGATTTAAACAACTTTTGGTGCACATGTTTTTAATAATAAAAAATAGGTTATATTTTGGCTTAAGTGACAAACCACTCCTTTTTGTGGTAGCATTGTAGTTTATGTCCCTTTTCAAACTAGAATTTTGCCAAAAAACGATATTTTATTTGGTTTAACACCATACAATACATGTAAAAGTCGACTTTTGGTTTGGTTTTGGATTTGATATGGCGGACACATGTTTGCCAACGAGTCGAACTGCCTGGAAACAAAACAAAATTTGATGTTAAAAAACAATCACAGATAATTTTACACTTTTCCCTACCATTTTAAGTGATTATGTTGGAACTGCATATGCTTTTGTAATTAAAAGCATTACACTATGAATAAAATACATGCAAATACGTGCCCCGAAAATAAGGCCGCCTTGCATTAGCCAATTGCGAACCGCGGTCTTGGTAATTCATTCGAACAATCAATGAGAAATAACAGAACTATTAAACGTATAGGTGACTTGAACTATGATAGAACCATATTGCGCATTACTCACATATTGATTGAATTGTCAAAGCCATTTTTCTTGTCCTTAGAGTTAATACTTCTTTACAGAAATAAAAAGTGACAATATGATACTGCAATAAACTTATCATAGCTTAGTCGGTCTTGAAGTAAATGTACAAGGTCAAAGGAAATTTTTCATGAAAAATAAACGTTTCGTGCCATAGACATTTTGTGGATATTGCGGACGTGTCGTACCAATCATACAATTAGTGTTTGTATATATCGTACTGATTTTGGAAATTTGAATAGGGTGTTCCCCTTGCACTGGAATAATAACTTTGAAGAATCCATATCAGTGCACATATTATTCATTAGCATGTACAATGGAACATATCATAAGTTTTAGAATTATTCTCCATACCATGTACATATTTCAATCTGCCGCTCCTGGTAACATGACCAAGTATATTATCATCTTGCCAACCTTCCCCTGCAGTACTTACAGTTTTGTTTTAATTAAATACAATGGCTTACTTTATTACACATTTCAAATATTGACAATGTATATGAGCACATTGAATAACATTGTCATCACTGTATCAAGTAATTTCGGAATTTCTTCTTGTTTAATTCTTGCGTAAAATTGATCAGTTTATCATGAGAAATCATCTATAGTATAATGTTTCTAACCCTCGCGCTATGGTGTGTTGCAGGCCATCGGGAATTACCGATTCCTTTGATATGAATATTTATGCGAAAAGCTACAGAAACAAGCTCAGTAGCAAAAAGTTTAAACATAAACCCAGTTTAATGACACTGGGTAAACGGCAAAGACATAGAACATAAAATCACAAACAAGAAACATTGAAGAACATCTCAAAACCGAATTGATTTCTTCATTTAAGAAGATGCCTTAAAAGCAATATACAATGACATTAAATTGCATGTTATCGGAAATCGTACGAAAAAACGTATGGAAACGTAACGTTGTTTCGATTTAATTTCGAATTGAGAACGGGCAAAAATATAAAACTGTTCATAATACCAAATGCATACATTATATCTTCATTTAGCAAATTCAGCAATATTACAATGCATGTTGACCGACTTACTACTTCAAAGGTAATGTACCTATGTTATCATTCTCTGTTCGCTTGGCTGAATCTTCAACTTTTGGTCATAACAATGCAGCGTGCTAGTCTCTCGGTCTGTTAATGTTACTCTTCTAGTATCACTGAAATCAACAGATACACCGTAACTTGGTTTTATTCACCCAGACGGAAATTATTCGGTGCAATGAGTATTTTCAACGTCCCTTATCACCTAAAATCTCAAGACTGGCTGTTTTCTGGTCAGTACATTCTCGAATGAAGATAGTTTGGAAGCACAATCTATATCCAATAAAAATAACAGTATTCTATTTTCAAGAGTCAGAAAGACATGTTTATTAGAAGTTGAAAAAAGCACTTGCTTCAACAGTATTGTATTTCCTAAGACGTCACAAGATCTCTAAATGGCACATTACCGTCTTTACCGTGGATTGTTCTCAGTATGATCCGAGCCGACGTCTTAATACATATAGTTAAGAAGTATTCATGTCACGTATTTAAACATGTAATAATAATGACCTGATTGATAAAAATGAAAGTCAATGTCTTATGCATTAACTATAACTTGTTTATATCAGAGTCAGAGAAATTATTAGTACAACTATACTGAGTTGTATTATTAATAATTGAGTTACGTATAACAATTGCTTTTATGATATATTTACAAACAATAATATCTTCATTCTTATTATATGATGTCTGTTATTCATTGACTTTGAATACACTAGATTAACATATTATTTTTTTTTATAAGTTTACAGTTATTGACAATAAAATCGACAGATACAAATGAAGTGATATTCTTACTCTATGTCCCTACTGTTAAAGCATAAACAATACCGTTCGATTCGGTGTATATCATTACGTGTATATTGCTCTTAATATGCGTAGTACATTGACAAATAATGCATAAGTATGTCCAAATTTACAAAATCTAAATGTTTCAGACGGTTCTAGATAATACATATTAAGCCTGATCAGGAGTAGTAAGCTCTTAATAGAATGAATAGTTTGCAATAGCGGTTCCAAAGGAGGCGTTACCGGCGCCCCCCCCCCCCCACCTCAACCCGTCAAGGGTTGCTTTTTATTTCAATATAGGAGAGTACAAGTAATACAATACGCCCGAAATGCACCATATTGGAATATAAATCGTTAAAATGTTTTTGGGGTGACCCCCATATCACCCTTCCAACACTTTAAACCGAATAATTTTCGGTTTATCCGGGGGGAGCAAGTCAATAGGTTATCCCCTAAGTTACGCCCCCTCTAACTTTGAATCAACACTCCACCTCTGTTTTGCACACACGAAGAATCAAGTGCAGTCACATTAAAAAAAAACCCAGAGGATCGCTCCTAGCATGCCTCATGAAATACGAGGAAATTCTATATAATACAGAGTTTTATGTATATTAGACACGAAACAGACTTCCTTTGAGCGAAATTAAACAGAAAAAACATGCGCCAAAGCAGTCAAGATAAGTTTTTGCCTTATCTAACATATATATCACACTCATAACATTATGTTCCGAGAAAAATAGGTTTAAACATATGTTACTTATATCAGATGACGCTATTTTGAGAGTGTTATCACTTGTTTCATGCTATGTTTCATGATGAAATAAATCCTGTTCGTGGGAAAGATATGGCAGATATAGTATCTGCATGTTATGTTATCAAATTCAGGGCTTATTTATTAGTCTGGAACGAATGAAACTCCTGGGAAAATGTGTTTAAAGGGACATACCATCCAATAATTCAAAATAGAAAACATATATTCTTTCTAGAGATATAAATAATCGCATATATTTACTCATATTACCTGACTTTTTAAACTTTTGAATTTTTTCTGCCATCTATTTAAACAGATGGTTGTTAAACTGTCGAATCGTTGATAATCGATTAAGAATGAACTGCATTTTATTGCTATCATTGTCAAATATATCAGTAACGAATACGGCTTTCACTCTCTGTCACCTTCGTTATTTTTTCTGTTTCAATGGAATCAGTATTCGGAGTTCTTCCAGTTATCCATTGTAACCTACTGAAATACCCGTTTACTTCTTTTGGGTAATGTTATTCAGTGGAATACATTGGAAAGATATTAAATTTGATCATGCAAAATGTAGTAAAAATATTCTTACATTGTGGAAAGATATGTAAAACCCATGGTATTATTTGTTTGTGTTTAAATTTAACATTAATATAAAAATTTAAAAGTTATATTTTTACATGGGTTAAAGGTCATCGGACAATTGAAAAGAAAGATTTCAGAGAGTTTTTATTTTGTTTTGATGTGATTTTAACGTTACAAAACACCGACATATTTGACAATTATTTGCCAGTAAAAGTTTAATTGTATTCGGTCTTAGTGACACATCCGAAAATCCATTCTATTAATAGGTCGACAATTACAATTTTTCATAGAAAATTGCATATGAAACGCAAAGTTATAAATATATTTCCACTAGTAATACTCATTATAATAATAATGATAATGATAATAATACTAAAGAATAAGAAGAAGAAGGAGAAGAAGAAGAAGAGGAAGAAAAATAAAGAAGAAGAAGAAGAAGAAGAAGAAGAAGAAGAAGAAGAAGAAGAAGAAGAAGAAGAAGAAGAAGAAGAAGAAGAAGATAGAACAACAAAAACAACAACAACAATTATAATAACAACAATAACCGCCAATAATAATAATAATAATAATAATAATAATAATAATAATAATAATAATAATAATAATAATAATAGTAATAATAATAATAATAATAATAACAATAATAAATAATGCAAAATGAAACGCAAAATGTTGCGTCAGATAGATAGATAGATAAACCTCAATAAACCGTATTTTTGGACGCATATCTTGTCCCTGTATTTAAATTGTTAGCTCTCAGACAGAGAGATTTTTCGAAAGCAAAATCTTTTATTTTAGATTGAAAACAAAAACTGATGCCATGAATCACAGTAACAATAGAGAAGCTTTAGAACTATTCAAAACAATTTAAACGACTTCCTTTGGCAAAGGTTTTATTTCAAATTTGACAACAATTAAGCAATAACATTACTTTGTTAAAATGATTTCAAAGTTAAATGAGCTGATAAAGTATATTTCCAATCGGTTTCTGTGGCAACGAGATATGTTACTTATTTTACAGCTCATTATAATTTTTCGTTTTGGATATTACCGTTTATAAAAGTAATACCATCTTCCATAGCAAGTACAATACATCACTGAAATATATACAAAAATTTACCACGAATTAAGCATAACAATATGCAGAAAATGGCAATTATTATTATGTGTTTTATGGCATAATACCCGTGTCGGAAAATACGTCATTCCATTAAAAAAATGAAAAATTAATAGAAAATCCATATTTATGTGGTGTACTCAGGACATACCTTACAACACAGATGTATGCATATCGCATTTTCACCCATTACCTCATTTGGACCCATATTTTGCGTCACAAATAACATTTTTTTATAGTTTGCTTATAGTTGATACAAATAAAACAACGTATTAAAAAGGTTGCCATCCTTCTTACAGGTTGCAATTCGAGTTTCATAATTGCATATACAACTGGATTACACTTTTTTTTTCTAAAGCACTGAAATTAAACCCTTATCATTTAACCTTAATAAATCAAAAATTGCTTTACACCGATTGTAAACAAAGTTATTGTTCGTTATTACATATTATCAAATGACTGGTTTTGACATTTTAACTTAAGTGTGAAGCTTGTTCTTTAACTTTCATTCAAAAATGTTTAGAAAGATTTGGGTGACTTGTTTCTGCTGCTGCCTTAAACGTTAGAAAAAAGGCTGAGATCATAAGTTCATGATCATGAGAATTTCATTTAGCGACTTGTCTTTCGTCATTCAAATATTTTTTTTTCTTGGACATGTATTCTGTCAAGTACATTCGGGAATTTTTCGTCATGGTTCTTATGATTGAATCGACGGTGTGTGACATGAATGAACCCCGATGTTACAGCCGGTTTGACTACGAGGAGAAAATGTTGGAGAAAATGGTGAGAGCTGAGATCAAGAATGAGGAACTTCTCGGTAAGCTGGAAGCGCTTGAAAAGAGACTGACGAACGTTGAAACCGAGGTGAACACTTCGAAAATGGAAATACAAGGTCAAGAAAAGAAACACGATACTGATATAGAGAAGTCAGTAAATGCTTTTCAAGACTTAGAAAAAGCATACAATTGCTTACAAATTGAGTTTGAAAAGTTTGAAAACAGGACGAAATTAAATTTTGACGGGCATGAGAAATCCCTTGAGGAACACGATCAACGTCTCGATGTTATGGTCAAGAATATGACAGGTACGTTTAGTTTACTTGCAAAATGGTTAATAGTAGAAACATACTATAAAACAGCGCGTATAAATGTAATTTATACTTTTTTTAAATAGAATATCGTACACTCTACGATGCTAACCGTATTGATCTATTCAACCAATGCAAACTTACGTGTTATTGTATATATTGATGAATTTTATGTACTTAAATCAATTGTATTCAAATACAAAACTGATTGTCTGCTATATTGACCATTAGGTAGTGTGCATATTCTAAAACATTGTATATAATTCGGAATAAACTCTCCTTTTGCTTGTTAATATAAACTAGCAAATCTTATGTGTAATAAATACTGTTCTCGATTACGGGACCAAATGGAGGGAGTGGGTTTGATCCTCCGATCTCCCGCTTCTTAAATTTTCCAAGTGACCCTTTCATTCAAATATTTATGAAAACACAATGGTATACAATTATGAAACCAGATCGAACAATTTAAGACTTACCCCAGCCACACTTTTCTTGTATGACAACTCCAAAATGCCCTAAACAATGTTTGGAGTCAAATTGTATCTGGATAAAATGAGAGCACGCTAATACACAGTCGGTTGAAATTGTAAAGTGCAAAAAAGTAGGATTGTTTGAAATTTAATTTCAGATAGTTTGCACCACCCTCCCGTTGCCTTCTTTGCCACCATGTCGTCCGTTATAGCAAGTTCATCCTCCCGCCAAACGATCGTATTTAACAACGTTGTCACAGATGTTGGCGGGGGCTACAACTCGGGTACAGGCGTGTTCATCGTTCCGGTCGACGGTCTATACGTGTTCTCAACTACTGTCATGGTTGACCTGTCCACATCGACGACTCACGCTATTTTCAATATAAAAAAGAACGGCAATGATGTAGTGTCCCTCATCGTCCAGGACAGAGACGATAACTACGAGACAGTCTCGGGCACTGTCATTCTCTCGTTGCAGGTCGGGGATACCGTAAAGGTGACATGCAATGATAGTGGACGTAACATTTATGATCGCTATACTTTCGTATCTGGTTTTAAATTGTAATCATTGCATATATGATCACAGGACATTTCAGTAAAATGAGCATGCCTTATTTGTTTCTAAAAATCCAATTTAATTAGTACTAAATTTCTCAAGAAACTAGATAACGTTGTGCCTTTGTGTTTGTCTTTAAAGCTTTATTCATGAATAATATCATTCCAAACTGTTAAAATTATAAATGATCATTTCATCATAGTTTCATTTATTGAAAAATATAGACAGATCGAACTTAAAGAATAATTTGCTGAGACCTGACATATCGATATGCATATTCTGCGATATGTGGTAATTGTTTCGAAGTAATAGATATGGCATATATGTTCATTTCTGGAAATATCATTATATGGCAAATTGCATTTTTGCCCCCGTATCTTCCCCGAGACCATGTATCGACAAAGGTCAAAGGGACGATTATGTGTTACGATATGAAACTTAAAACATATTATCATGTACTTTCTTAAAATGCAAAAGCGCTCAGTATTTATAGTTTTGTGTGTTCAGATACATGTTGTAGCACAAGCTTGATCGGAACCTTTTAAAAACTTTCATTGACTGTCATAAAATCATGATTCTATACCTTAGACTTAAGGAAGCCCTTCCTCAAATATGGGAAGTTTGTAGCCTGTTGGCCTCATATTATTTTGGAATCATTTGAAATGGTTTTATATGTATGTGCAGGAAATGAAATGTGAAAACTAGACAGAAAACAATAACAAACAAGCTCTTTACGCCGTGAAAATATGCAAATAGGTCATTTGAAATTCGAATTCAATACAAACTGCAATAATTTTATGTTTAATTAAGTTGTAGTTTTACATAATAGTTGTTAGTAAGCAACACCCATCCAAAAATACCGAAATTCCTAATATATAAATATACAAATTGTTGTACACTAGTGTATTACTTCATACAAATAGCATTCATGTTTTGAAATAGTATTGTGTTGCCAGTGGACAAACTTTTATTTAATAACTCATATATTGAGTGGCAATACATTTTATCATAAAATGTATATATGTTTTTTAATGGGATTTTATTAAACTATCACACTCGTATAAGTGTTCGTTTGTTGCATGAACTGCTATGTTTTGCGTATGACAACATATATACTAACATGAATATCATAGTACATTCATTTTTCTATTCTGACCGTTTGAACATTTATATGTTTTGTCAATGATTAAGCTCGAAGATAAAATGTTCTAACATCCAATGAATCTTATTTGATAAAAAATGAAAATATGTATGCATGTAGAGATATGAAATCAATCAAATGCTTTGTTTGTTTAGGACTGCGACTGTCATTATTTCCGAAACATATCACTTGCAATGGAAAATAAGTTAAACATAAGACAAGCGATCAAATCTAAACTGAAATCACAACAATATAGACAACTTGTAAGCATGATTTTCGAACAATGGAATCTAATGTGCAGTCACGTTTTTGTTCATATAAATATAGTAACCCAGTTGATATACACTTTTTATTATATGCCGAATTTTATATCAAATTCCTTTTCCATATCCGACAGTGAAAATACAGCACACCGTCTTGAAAAATCCGTATCATGATACTATTTTCGTATTAGCAATTTATTAATTTTGCTAAGAATAAAATATTATGTTCTCGTTTTGCTCAATAAAGTGAATTCTGTAACTTCTGACTTCGTTACGCGGTAGTAGCCTCCCTTGACTTCATTACACCAAACAACTTAACACATTTAATTTCATACGCGCATTTGACAGAGGGCAGTAAATCTAAATCAAATTGAATCCGAAAAAATAGGAATAATTAAATATTATGATAAAACGCTTTTCTGGTGGCCTGCATCACATCTCGTTTGGTGAGTAAACATGTTTGTTACACGTGTATCCAACTAACGGGCAAATATATCAGGTGTTCGGGTATGGCACTGTTGGCAAACTGCTTTCTGAAACAACAACTGCGGCTTCATAGTGCACCATAGTCTTTGCAACAGTAAACTTAGACAGAGAGAAACATTATTAGGATTTGCACCCAGCTTGTGTCTAAGATATTGTGGTCATGACCTTTTAAAATGAATTTTTAATGCTTATGTATGTATGTTTATGGTCTGTTCGTTTCTCGCGAAAATGTAATGGAGTTATTTTTTTCAAAATGAATTTTCTTGATGCAACGTAAATGGAAAGGTATTGTACACACGAATTTAAAAATGGCCTGTATGTGATGCAAAATATTGATACAAGTACAATAAGCGACTACAGCTAGAGCCTCTTCGCCGTTATTTGGCAGTGTTATTGTTCTGTTTTGTATTATAGTTTTCTTAAATAAAGCCAATAGTTCCCATATGAGACTTACACCTAAAAGGAAATTGATAACGACTAGGAAACCCATTTATGAACCTAAAAGACTTTATAGACATAAGTAAAAAATCAGGGGTGCGTTTCAGAGACGATCGTTAAGTCAATCGTTAGCTGATTTTGGTAGTACGACCAAAATTACCGATCGGCACCGTTTCAGAGACACAACGTGCACCTGCTTTATCGTTAATTCTGATCGTAAACCTACGACCGGTTAGAGGCACTCGTAAACTCAACGATCAAGATGGCGGATGAAGATTTCCTCCATATCAAAGTATATTTTTACTTTTTATTATCATTTGAGAGTTTGATATTGAGTGTAGCACGTTCGCTGGTGTGGAATTTTCAAACAATGTCTAAAAATAGCTCAGTACGAAAATGTTCTATTTCCGACGATCTGTCAAAAAAAGGATTTTAACTGTACTAGTAGAAGATGTAAGTTTTTTTGTTATATTTAGTTAATGTGCTGATAATGTGTACATCTTAGACACGAAATATGATGTAGAATTTGATTTGCTTTCATTGCTGTTTAACATGTCCTGTAAAACACTTCTTGAAATTTATACTTTTTCGGATGGTTTTTAATTCGGATAAGTAAATTCCTGTAAAATAAACAGGTTCAATGTAATATTAGAGGCCTCTATGGCATGTAGTCAGTGAATTATTAAACAATGTTACCATTTTATCATGTCATGATATAATATTTTATTATTTTTATTATAGTTACACATCTTAATCTAATGCTAAGTCTGTAAATACACTGTACTGTAAACAAGACAGTCATAACCAATTAGTTGGTTTATTGGATAGTTTAATACCATGCACAATATCGGATCACAATGTAATCATTTTAATTCATCTTCACTTGTAAAGGCTACTTGTTTTTATTATAAGATGTCATATGTTCTTTGTAGAACTTTGCAGTATATGTCTACTGGTTGCGTTTGTAAATCCGAACAGTTTTGACAGTTTTTTAACAATATCGTTGCGAGTTTTGGTTCAAGTAACTTCAAACTTGGCATAAATAATGTTTAGTTCAAACCTCAGCCTCTGCTGAAGTACACATTTACAACATATTTTAATTCTTAAACACAAAACGTTAATTTCAAGCACAGTAAATCACCATTCACTCGGTGAATAGGAGAATGTAAATCCCGATCGCTTATATTTTATCTAAAATTAGATTGCGATTCCGTCATAGTTTGTTTTCATTTCTAATCAAACACACATTGGGAATGGGAATCAACTCGAACAGAATCTTATCTTAGGAAATTTGAGTTGTGCCCCTTGCTTCGAAAATCTAAGAACATTCCTTAATACCCATGGTAATGAATACAGTGCGATTTAAAATCTGACGTCATTCCCCCGCGTGCTTCATATTTACATTTCACCTGCTTAGGAGTTTGACAGGGATTTATAAGAAAAATACTCACCTAAATTTGACGCAAATTCGCATTCGTTGCTGAAGGCAAGCGTCTGTATCAATCTATATCATCGAATTATTGATCGAGGTAAACAAACGCGTTATTTAACAGGTGTTCGGTATTTATAAACTGTTCGGATTTACAAAGCGTCCCCTACATGGAAAAAACACTCAAATGACAAAAGTTACATTTGTTTCATATCTTTTCTTTTTTCAAACATACCATTTGATGCCTGTGTACAATAAAAACCTCATGAAAGATTGGCAACAAAGTGTCATGGTCTTGATGGAATATGCTGTGCTCCTCTTTGACATATGTTTCATAATGGTATGAAAAAGGGAATTAAAATCTAATGCTTGTTTTATGAATAATAATATAGGTATAATCAACATATGAACACATTGCCATAAGGACTATTACAGTAATTAAACTGCAAAACCATAGTATGTATCTGCAGGTAATGCACAGGACGTGTGCAGATGCTAATTGATATTCTATGTTCTCATTTAATTTGAGTTTCTTTTTATGCTTGTTAAATATCTTTTGTTTGATTATTTCAGGCTGGTGAGAGAAAACTATCAGGAATGATTCAAGCTAAGTCATGTAAAACTAAGTAAGAAATGATAAAATGCAATAGGACATACACCAATTTCATGAATAATACAATTGTATGAATTTGATATTAATACCATGTTGAGCATCTTACTTTGAACAGTTTACTGTTAAAACATAATTTTATTTTGTGATATTTAACTTGGTATGAACATTCAACTATCTGGAAGTAAATTGATACCAGAATAGTGTGTTTCATGTTTTCTTACGTACCCTACTAATTATAAGTGTTTTTTTTTAGTAAAAATATTTTTCATAAAATATTCAAACTGTTTCAGTTAAAAAAGGGGAATATTAATTGTGTTTTACTTATATGTTAACTATAAAAGGCGTTTTCATAAAGGTATTGTTTTATTATGTTGTGCTGTATTAAACAATATATTATAACTTTTTGTCTTTTTCAGGCCACTGAGTAATTCAAGGTCTCAGACATCTAGAATATGCTCATAGTCAGTCTTCAAGATCTTACCCCAAGCATTCCACTGTGAATAAGGAGACTTTGACAAAACAGTACTTACCATTTCCACTGGAGATAGCAGACCAAGCAGACTTTATGCTACATATATATGGACACAGACACTGCAATTCATTACATATTCCAACACACCATAAGACTTCCAACTGTTTCATAGGCAGTGAGGCATTTGTGTTAACCTCATGAGTTGAAATGAAACTTATTTTTGTTTTCTTTTTTAAGTTTGACTTTGCATTGAAAAAGCCTTTAACTTAACATTTGATTTTCCAAATATATATATATATGTATACAGTGTCAACTGTGATATCCATTTGTACATATCTTCCCCCAAGCATTTAAACAATTGTGATTGATAAAGAAAAATTTGAATGAAACATTTATTGAATCTTATGATAATAAATAAAACACATTCTACCATAGTTGTTCATGTGATATTACCATGGGTTTAATTTCAATGAAACGTTCATACTATCTTTTATAGAAATTATGTGAATGTTTTTATATTTCTGAATACACATAACTTGTTGTTTTTTACTTTGACTGACACATCTTTAAACACACATTGGTGTATATAGTGTATACTCCAGAGTAGGTCATAGCATAAAAGAAATAGTTGATAATATTTGCATGAAACTCTGAACATGTTACTACTATGACAATCTGCACCACTTATTAAGCTACTTTTTTGTTAAATAATGTGTTTTGATAAGACGAGCTTGTAAAATAGCTATATTTTTTTTAGTCATTTTGTGTATCAAGTCTGAATCATGTCAGCAACTGTTGGTTTTATCAAGTATTATGAATGGAATTAAAATACTGTTTATTGAACAGTTTTTACAACGATTGACACAATAAAGATTGATTTATGAATTGTCTTCATACAATAAATCCAACCAGTCAAAATTGTATTTTCGAACTGTTTCCCAATGCAATATCGCTCACTCACAGTGAATATGCATTTAAGTATGAACTAAGGCCGGTTGTTGGTAATACGATCAGTCGTCATCATCATCATCATCATCATCATCATCATCATCATCATCATCATCATCATCATCATCATCATCATCATCATCATCATCACCATCATCAATCATAAACCATCAATAACATCTATCCATCATCATCTCGTCATCAGCAATGTCGTCACCGTCACATCATAAATAGTACCATAGTCGTCGTAGCATCATCATTATTATAATCATAATATTTGTCATCGTCGCCGCATTTTCATTGTCGTCGTCATCACATCATCATTATCATCACTTTAGTCGTCGTAGTCCTTGTATTATTATTTTTATATCATCATCGTCGTCGCATCATCGTCACTATCATCATCAACACCATGCCGCACGTTTTCATTTACTTCACAGAGCATCCATAATACCCGTACTTAAATATTTCACGTATCAAATACGAATGTAGAGTATAATAACTTTAAAATAAGCAGCCTGAACAAATCGTATTTTGTTGTCCAATTTTCTTCCGAATTACACAAACAAATTATAGGGAGTTTCCCGACACAAACAGAATCATATTCATCATTGTGTAATAGTAGTCACTCGCAAGCACCCATTTTGAAGTCGTATTCTTTGAACAAAAGTGTCTAGAATAATCCACAAGCACCACAACGTATAAATATATATACAAAAAGCTACAGAAACATGCTCAGTAGCAATAAGTTTAAACATAATCCCAGTTTAGTGGCAATGGGCAAACGTCAAAGACATAGAACACAAATTTGAGTGAAGGATCCTGGCATATTAAATGCGGTCTAAAAACTCATGAGTGATTAATAATTCAGTAATACAAATTACGTGAATGAAATCAAAACTGAGTGATTAGAAAAATGTACTACAACCTTTGTATAAAAAAGGTCTTCAGCATGGCTAATATTATGTAAACCAAAAACTACCGATCACAGTCTCTGTAAAACTGGAAATTATGACAACATTAAATGTAAGTGCGGGGCGACTTTTTACAGCTTCCACACGGCACTCACAAAACTGCTGTAAATATCAATATATAATATTTTGAGGCGGCGTCCGATGGTTACAATACCCACCCAACGGTGGCGGCTACAGGAATTTATGACTGGAGTGTACACAACCGTAAAAAATGCCATGTAGGTGTGTGTGTGTAGATATATATTTATATATAGAGATCGTCATTCAGTTTGTATCGTTACATTAATTGATTCCATTATTGTAAGTTTTATTATTATTATTATTATTAATTATTATTAATTATTATAAATATTATTAATATTATTATTATTAATAATAATAAAAACGACAGGTGCGCTCACCGGGTAATATGACGTGACGTCATTTCACTTCAGACTGGGTCACTCGCTTTAACGCTGTACTTGATCGTTATATTTTACGTACGACCGTAGAGTTTACGATACGTTTCTGAAACGCCTTTATGATTATCGTTAAGTTGGTCGATATTATGATCGTAAATTTACGATAATTGCAGATCGTAAAATCTATCTGAAACGCACCCCAGGTGTCTAGCTCCGTGATAGAAATAAACTGCGTATTTCTCAAATATTTATTCAATGACAAAGCTATTTTTGTAAAACAATTTGGGACGGTTATACTTAAAGTTAAAACACATTTTCGAAAATCATGTGACAATACAAACGATCAGTGTAATACTGCAGTAAACGTATTATAGCCTTGGGGGTATTTACGACAGACTTGCAGTGAATGCAATACATGAAATTAAAGTTTCCCTTTTAATCAACCGCCTGACTCCGCCGCCGTTTAAGGAGTTCCATCCCAAAGACGTATCAGAACTCCACATGGGAATGTTAACATTGTGCAAATTTATACCAATTTAATGAAAATGGACAAAGTAATATACTGAACAAACAATAACAGTATGAGTTAACAAGTAGAATATTTTCGCACATAAAACTTGGAGACTACAAGTAGAATGTATTCGTACGCGAAATTTGGAGGTGTCGTACCATGTAAATTGTGTACCAAGATACACTGTGGACGATTCGCGGCAATCTTACCAATCATACCAATATTGCTTGGACATTTCGTACCCATTTCAAAAATTTACTCAGGGTGTTCCCTAGCCTTTGAAATAACTCAAATTAGTACACAAATTTATCATCAGCATATATAATAAAACCTATCTTAAGCTTAACAAAATTATCAATGCCATGTACAGATTTCAATCAGCCCCTCATGGTTACCTGAAAAAAATCACTTTCATCTTGCAAACCTTCACCGTCATTACTTACATTACTTTTTATTACTTTCGTGACTTCAATGGCTTACTTCATAACGCAGTGCATATATTTGCCGATGTATATGTGTCTTTGTAAGACGCAGTAACATATAACAAATCGTGTCAGGTTCGATCCTTTTACTCAACTATGATATATACAATACAACGGAAGTGACGTCAACGTAAAGTCAAAACGCCGCGACGTCACGTTACGTAAGTTCGCGCGTATTACAATACAAATACAATTTATGACAATATGAGATATACTACTTCAAAAACTTTCCATCACTTTATAAGGTTATACGAAATTACCTCTTTTATATGTTTATTATTATGTTAAAATATAATTTGTAAATATTAAAATAGTTCATTTTAGCATGGGAAATCCTTTTAAATACAACCTCTTTCACCCTTGCGCTATGGTGTTGTGCATGCCGTCGGGCATTACCGATTCAAATACTTTGGAAATTATCTCAAAAGCGATTTTTTTTCTTCCTCTTATTATATGCATTTAAAGAATATAAATTGACATTTAGGCCACACCAAATTAATGTTTAGTTCCTCGGATTTTTGCCCAAAAAAATTGGAGCGAGCGAGCAAAAAATAAATAAATAAAAAATTGTCAGTTTTCATAAAAACCGAAGCGAGCGAAGAGTGAAAAATATATTTTACCTTATATTCAATATAAATAAGAAAGATGGTTCAAAATAATTGCCTTTAAACCCATTTTAATGCCATCTTGAACTGAACCTCTAATGGACATTGGGAAAATGTCGAATACATACTATTTATTCATCTGTGTTTAGTACAAACATTATATGGATTAATCTAATTTCTTTTATAATTAAAAAGTACTTTAATATGACGATCATTCATAATAATAATTAACCCTGCTTTTAGTAAAAAGTTTGAAACGACTTATACAAATCTACCTGAATCAGTTTAACATCATATGCAACTGTATTTAGACATAACTTAGGATTGATTTTGGATTTGTAAAAAATGATCACTAACACAGGCATCATCAAACGTCAGACTCCATATATTATAACATAGACTAAATTTTGTTTTCATTATCACAGGAAATGCAATGACATATGCTTATTAAAACAAAAAGAACAAGGGTATTTTTCAAAGTACGTTTTTGGTTATTAAGTTGTTTTATGCACCAGCCCATTGTATATGCCCCGCCCCCCCCCCTTAGTCCGGAATAGCGGGGACTTTGACTTCCGGTCTCTCAAAACACGGGTAAAATACCCGACCTGCAGGGACACACTGCTGATAAAATCCCTGCCAAATGGCCCCGCAACCCCTGAATACCTATGTGAGGCCCATTCCCGACTATTTGCAATATGAAGACAAAACCACATTCACTAGGCACTGCGGGGCCACCTGAAAGGTAAAAACACAGCCCATTGCCTCTGCTGTTCCCGGTATACCCCTGGAACAAGGGCGAGGGGTGGGCGGGGCAGTGGTTACAATTGACAAGTGCATTACAATCTCAGATTATGCTGCAAATAAAAACAAAATATAAGGTGATAAACTTAGGCTTACTAATGTTGAGGTATATCCAGACCAGTGTTTATATCGCTATTTGTGCAAAGATAATTGTACAAAACTGTTGTTTTGTCAGAATTTGATCAAAAATGAGCTTGATACATCAATTTGGACCAAACAACGACTATGTTCCAGTTAAGTTGACCTGTCCGATTTCCATTCAAAACGAGTCACTAATTACGCAATATAATCGCTACCAGTCTCAGATACACATGCTTTATTGCATAATGATTGCTTTAAATAATGATCCTTTAGTGCATGAGACGATCAACAATGACTTCATCATGCTCAAAACATATTTATTGTCAAAAATAAGATTTAATTTCCAAACTTCGAGCCACATTGTTTATACCGGAAGCCGCCATTTTGATTGAATTTATTGAAACCCATGCTAAACCGATCGATACTGGTTAGTATACAGTATAAAAACACTACGCATCAGTAACTTCCCTTTACAAAAACACGAAAACTAGCGTAGAAAAAATATACTTGATTATTTTTAGCCTTTTAATAAATTATAACCTGAAAAAAATCTGCTTGGCGATCAAAATGGAGGTGCGGGCGCACAAAAAAAATAAAAATATTTTTTTTACATTTTCAAAAAAATAGGAGCAGTAAATCCCCGGAACGAAATATCAATTTGGTGTGGCCTTAAGTCTATGTTATCGAAAAGCCTTCCAAACCGTTTGCAAACGTAACATCGTTTCGGTTTAATTTCGACGCGAGAACGGGCAAACATCTAAAAAAAAACAGCTTATAATACCAAATGCATTCATTATCTCATCATTGAACAAATTCACCAATATTACTAATGGATTTTGACTGACTTACTCCTGTAAAGGTAATGTATCTATGTTATAAATCTCTGTTCGTTTGGCTGAATCTTCATCTTTTGGTCATAACAATGCAGCGTGCTAATCTCACGAATGGCTGGTTTTTGGTCAGTACATTCTTGAATGAAGATACTTTGGAAGCGAAAACAACATCCAATGTTTGAAAACTATCAGTATTCTATTTCCAAGAGTTTGAAAGATATGATCATGGAATGATCAACTCACCACCTGCTTCAACAGTATTATATTCCACGAGTCAGAAAACTCAACTCTAACGAACGGCCAAACATATATATTCATACACCGTAAGTGTTCCTAAGACGTAGGAAGATCTCTCTAAATGGCACAATACCGTCATTGACACCATGGATTGATCTTAATACGAACAGAACAGACGTTTAAATACATTTAGGTATAACTACGTATATCCATGTCAAGTATGTATTCAAACATATGATAATCTAATAAATTAATTTATGAAAATTAAGGTCAAGGTCTTAAGCATTTATTAATACTTGATAACATTGGGAGTCAGATATATAGGATCTGACACGAGTTGTCATTTAATACAAGATTTTATTAAACGAGTTTATGAAATTTGTTAGTAAGCGAGCCTCTGGCGAGCTTACTAACAACTTTCTTGGACGAGTTTAAAAATTCTTGTATTAAATGACAACGAGTGTCAGATCATTTTTATCACATGCTTAAAACGGTGTTTTATTACCAATTTAGTTCCACTTTCTGAACCGATTTTTTGACAGCCAGAGTTCTCAGAGTAGAATGTCAACGATGCGCCATATAAATAGTTCCAAATTAAAATGACAAAAGTAACTAGCAGTTATCAAGTTTTAATTCTGATAAAGCGCTTAACAAGTTACAACTATAAAAATGTGTAGTAAAATATCCAACATCATGAATAACGAACTCGCTCGTTTCATGCCATGTTTCATGTTGAAATAAATTCTGTTCGTGGGAAAGATATGGCAGATATAATATCTGCATGTTATGAAATCAAATCAGGGCTTATGAATTAGTGTGGAACGAATGGAACTCCTGGGAAAATGTGTTTAAAGGGCCATACCAACCAATGCTTCAAAACAGAAACATATATTAGATACATCTTTGGGCAAACATTTAACCCATTTCAAATGCCACAACTCAAATAAACTTTCTTTTTAAATTATATAAGTAAAGATCAAAATTGTGTCTTTTGGCTATAATCGATGAAAACAAGATGCCATCGAGGAACTTGACCGTTTAAACTTTTGAACTTTTCCTACAATCTATTATTATGGATGGTTGTTAAGCTGTCGAATCGCTGATAATCGACTTAGAATGAGAACATGTATTTTGCTTTCTTTGTCAAATATATTAAGAACGAATATTGCTTTCGCAATCTGTCCCCTACGTTATGTGTCTGTTTCAAATGAGATTAATAGTACACTCTTATTCATGTTTAGTAAATGGGTAATACATCCCACGACCCCTATTATCACAGAATGGTTATTTGGTTGTCCTTCCAGTTCCCTATTGTAATTTACTGAAAATACCGTTTACATCCTTTGGGTAAAGTTATTAAGTTCAATAGATTGAACAGATGTTGTACTTGATCCTGAAATGTAGCTTTTATGACAAACTATTGTCCAAAATCAGAATGGTACACATTTTCTTACAGCATGGTAAGATATGTAAAACCTCTGACGGTTTTGCCATTTTTATGTGTTTAAATTTAACAACAATATTATACCTTTAACGTTATATTTTGAACTTGGGTCAAAGGTGATCGGGCAAACGAAAATAACTCAAAGAGTTTTTGTCTGTCTTGATGTGATCTTAATATTACGTAAACATTCCGATATTTGTCGGTTATTGGCCAGTTACTTTTTTAATTTATTCCTTCTTTGTGACACATCCAAATATCTATTAAGATGAGGACAATAACAATTTTGGTATTGGTAATCGTCTTGGTTTGGACTCTATGAAATACAAAATGTAGCATCATATTGTCCCTGTATCTAAATTGTAAGCGATCACTGAAATATTTCGGAAGCAAAAACCTTTCTTATAGATTGAAAACAAAAACTGATGTCATTAACCACAGTACCAATACACAAGCTAGCAAGCAAGGGTTTTGTATTCAATACAATTAAAATAACATTTTATTTCATATTGGACAACAATTTAGCAATACAATTATTGTTGGGCATGATTTAAAAGCTGAAAGAGCTATAAAAGAGTATTTAACCAGTACGTTTTTTTGTGGCAAACAACTGTTGTCTTCTTTTTTTTACAGTTTCATTATATTTAATATATTACCGCTAAAACAGTAATAATTTATATCATATCAAGTACAATTCATCACGGTAACATATACAAAACGGGTCACAATTTTAGCGAAATCTATCTGCAAAAAATGACAATTGGTCGGTAATATACCCATGTTGGAAAATACGTCATTTCTTGGTTAAAAAAGGATAACAACATAATTCTTTGTTTTATTCAGGACCAACAATAGAACACAGATGTATGGCATACCATAATTTTATCCATTACCTCATTTGGACCCATATGTTTCGTCACAAATATTTTTTTTTATAATTTTCCAATAGTTAATAAAAAATAAAAAATAAGGAGTTAAAGGGACTGTGTCACGGATTGGCACCATTTTTTTCTGTAACGAATCGCAGGACAATTATCTAATAAAGTGTGTTACGCTTTGATATCATAATTGTAAAAAAACGTACCAAAATATAAAAAAAAATTGTGTCGGAGACCGGGTTCGAACCTTCGTCGCCAAAATTGAAGGCCAGCGTCTAACTCACTGAGCTACAAAGGCTTATTCTATTCGGGTGACATAATTAAGCTATACACCTACCTCGGTAATATCACGTGATAACATCGGCTAGCCAATCACGCATAAGGAATGAATTCTACCTGGTAGATATACCCAGTAATCTTTTTTAATGGAAAAATACGAAATAACTACTTAACTTAGATAAATTGTAAACTATGTGGTACTTCAGTTAGTAAGTTTCAATGCATTGTACACGTCGATGCTAAGTTTATGTCAGTTTTCGACAAAAAATTCGCTATTTTGTATACGTGAGAGAGCCCCTTTAACTCCGGCCTTACAAGTTGTATGGACGTATGCAATCGTTCTTACTGGTTGCAATTCGAATTACAAGATTGCATCTTTAGTTTCATGACACTATTTCTGGCTTTTAAGACATGAACTTGTCCCTTATTATCAAACCTTTAAAAATTACAAACTCTTTGCTTTACATTGATTGTAAACAACATCAATATTCGTTATAACATAGTATCATATGGCTATATTTGACATTTTAACTTAAGTGCAAAGCTTGTATTTTAACATTTCACTTTAAAGTATTTATAAAGATGGCATTTTATTAGGTTTCTGCTGCTGTCTTAAATGTCGTAAATAGACTGAGGTCTTAAAACGTATTGCGGCTTGTCTGAGCTGCTTACATAATTTAAATCGAAATATTTTCTTGATCATGTATTCTGGCCAGTATGTTCAGAAATTATTCATTATAGTACTCGTGATTGAATCAACATTTTGTGACACAAATGAACCGCGATGTTACAGCCGGTTTGACTACGAGGAAAAAATGTTGGAGAAAATGGTTAAAACTGAGATCAAGAATGGGGAGCTTTTAGTTAAACTAGAAGCACTTGAAAGGAGACTGGCGAACGTTGAATCTAAGGTAGACAATTCGGTAAAGGAAGTAGAAGGTCTGGAAATGAAACACGATTCTGAAAAAGAGGAGACAGTGAAATGGGTACAAGATCTTAAAAAGGCACACGATAGTTTACAAAGTGAGTTGGAAGATTTTGAAAACACGACAAAATCCTATCTTGACGAGCAAGGGAGATCCCTTGAGGTATACGATCAACGTCTGGACGCTATGTTCCGGAACATGACAGGTACTTTTAGTTATCTTACAACATAATTTAAAGTGGAGCCAAGCTATACACAGCACGTATAAATGTAATTTATAAATTCATAGAATCAGATATCGAACACGATACAATAGCTATAGTATTGATTAAGACCTGATTATTCTAACACATAAATATTTTATACGCCCTTGTCGAAATTCGTACAACGAATATATTAGTGAATACATAGAAGAAGTTATCTCATATGAATTGAATTCAAACCGTTAAATGATTTTTGTTATATTGACTATATACCAGTGTTAAGTTTTATTCAAAGTGATTATAAGCATTTCATTATGATTGTAACTACACACAAGCAATTTATCCATATTTTCAATAAATACTTTTCGCAAAAGCTGATCCAAAATGTATGGGCTTTGATCCCTCCATCGTTTATTTGAATGTCTTAGTGAACTATTTCTGTTAGAATATGGCTGAAAAGACTGAAAAAATATGCAGATCAAATATAACACCAGATGCATAACTGATGAAAATAACAAAACATTCTTAATTCGTATATAAAGGTGGAGCACGCATAGCTACTGTTTTTTTAGGATTGAATATTGCAAAATATTGCAGGATTTTTCTTTATATTATTTCAGAGAGTAAGCACCACTCTCCCGTTGCTTTCTTCGCCACCCTACCTTCTAGTTTTACAACATCCGCCTCCTCTCAAACGATCGTATTCAACAGCCTCGTCACAGACGTGGGTGGAGGTTACAACTCGGGGACAGGCGTTTTCACCGCCCCGGTCGACGGTCTATACGTGTTATCAGCTTCTGTCATGGTTGACCTGTCCACGTCGACGACCTCCGCCCATATCAGCATAAACAAAAACGGCAGTCACGTAGTGTATCTCTATGTCAACGACAGTGACGGTAACTACGAGACAGGCGTGGGCACTGTCATTCTCTCGTTGCAGGTCGGGGATACTGTAAAGTTGACTTGCAATGAAAGTGGACGAATCATTTATTACAACTCGATCTTTTCCGGTTTTAAATTGTAAACAGGGCATGAATGAGCACAGAACATTGAAGTGGATTGAGCTCGCTATCGTTTATCTTCAATTCAATTAATTTCATTTTAATTATTAGAGATCCTATTTAATTCGTACTTGTGTGTGGCTTTTTGTTTGTCAAAAACTTGATGCACCTGAACAATAACATTCATGTATTGTAAATGTTGAATAAATTGAACAAATATAATATTTTGATTATTACTTCAATATTGTTAGCAAAGACAGTTATACCCTATATATGCCCGATAGCGTATTTTGACATATCATAAAATGTCATATACTTTCTAAAGATTCGAAAGTTTTCAGCATTTTAGTTGTATGTATTCAGTTACTGAATGACCTTAGGGCCATCGACTGTGAAAACATTATTCTTAAACCCGATACTTGATAGTAAGATTATGAAAACGGGAAATCACTAAACTACGATAACGAAAACGGGAGAGTAATTTGATGATGATGAACGACAAAAAGACAACAAAAACGCGATAATACGACATAGCGATGATCATAACGCGATATATTATCGTGTTTATACTATCGTACTGTCGAATTTTCACCATCGTGATATCGTGATATCGCGTTTTCGTTAAAGTTGTATCGAACTGTCGAGTTATCATCAACGTACTGTCGCGTTTTCCTTATCATTTTGTCGAGTTTCCATTATTGTACTGTCACGTTATTATCATCGTTCTGTCGCGTTTTCATTTTTGTACTGTCGCGCTTTTATGGAACTGTCGCAATATCCTCATCATACTGCCGCTTAAGGATCATCGTACTGTCGCATTATCATCGTCGTTATGTCGTGTTATCATTATCACTATCTAGTTCCGATGTGCATGCGCATAGAAGAACTTCGCCACCGTGTGACAAAATGTCGGATTCAGAGGAATAACAACCAACTTATTTATAACGATAATCATAAAGGCGTGAAAACGCGCCGGTCTCTCATAAAATATTAAGATAGCGAAGCGTAAAAGCGAATAACACAGTCTAAAATAGAACTACGTCACGTCATCTTAACCTGTCATGAGCTCCTGTACCTTCAATGAATTATACTACTACTACTACTACTACTACTACTACTACTACTACTACTACTACTACTACTACTACTACTACTACTACTACTACTACTACTACTAGTACTACTACTACTACTACTACTACTAGTACTACTACTACTACTACTACTACTATTACTAATACTACTGCTACTGCTACTACTGCTGCTGCTGCTGCTGCTGATGTTGCTGCTGCTTCTACTGCTGCTGCTGCTGCTACTACTTCGACTTTACTGCTGCTGCAGCTACTGCTACTGCTACTGCTGCTACTACTACTACAACTACAAAGTATTATTTTATTAAAAAAGGTCAAGGTCTTACGAATTTATTATTACTTGTTTGCATTGGCAGTCAGAGAAATTACCATAATTAATATACTGAGTTGTATTATTAATAATTAAGTTACATATAACAAATGCTTCCATGATTTATTTACGAACATAATTATTTTCATTCTTAACATATGTCTGTTATTTATTTATTCAAATTCCATAATTCGAAAACAGATGGATTGATATAGACAATTCGATTTTTAGAAGTTTAACGTTATTGACAATAAACTAGACGGATACAAAAAAAAGTGTTTTTTACTCTATGTCCCTACAATTACAGCATAAACAATAACGTTCGGTTCGTGGTATATCATTACGTATGTATTGCTTATAAGATGCTAGTCCATCGACCAAAACGTATGACCAAACTAAGTAGATGTCTTAATATGTTTCCGACTATTTGCACAATCACTGATTCTACGTACATGATATACAGTAAGCAACTGGTTCTTTTTAAGTGTTTTAAATAATAGATATAAAACCTATTTTACAGATTTTTTGCTTAGATTAATATTTTGCAAATCCGAAATAAATGCAGTAAATATAAGGAATACACGAGCCATTCATATTAATGTTTGCTTTATAGGACAATCGCCGTTCTGTTTGGCAGTAAACCTGTTGAAAATCTATCAAATACACTGCTAGGGTTTGTAAGGAAATACAAAAAATAAACAAGTATAACAAACTATCCTGATGATATATTAAAGACACAAAACAGACGTTCCTTTGAGCAAAATAATACAAAAACATGCACCAAAGCAAACAAGATATTTATTTGGCTTATATAAGATACATATCATTATGTTCCGTAAAAATATTTTTTTATAAATTGTTCCTATCTCTGATGACGCGATTTCGAATATTTATCATTTGTTTCCATGCCATGTTTCACGATGGAATAAATCCTCTTTTGTTTTATTGCATGTGGAAAAGATATGACAGACATGTTATCTACACATTATAAGCTCAGAATCAGTGTTAGTTGGTTAGTGTGAAACGAATAGAAATCTTGGGAAAGCGTTATTAAAGGGCCATTCTAAGGAATTATTCAAACATATTCCTTCCAGTCATGAAAAATGGAATAAATTGTCACTCAAACTCGCATTTGTTCTGGCCAATTTTGGATAATGATTATCCCCATCCCCAATGCAAAACACACAAATGAACTTTCATTCCAAATTATAGTCGATAAGCGATTTGTCTCTTCCGGTTAAATGATCGATCAAAACAATATGTAATGAGGGAATTTGACCTGTTATGTATTTTGTGTGGAATATTGGAGTTTCCAAAGTCTTTCTTCGACGATGAATTATAATGTATTCTATGGTCGTTAAACTGTCAAATCATTGATTACCGATTACGGGTTAGATCATGTAATCTCCATCATTGTCCAATAAATGAATCAGTAACGAGAATACTGACTTGCTAGCTTTCACAATATGTCCTCTACGTTATGTTTCTGTTTAATATGTAAATAAACCTCATTGTCAATTCCTTAAATAAACGGCCTTTCGGCAATTGCGAATGTTTTACGATAAACTCAACAACTTCGGATATTGCCGGACCGCAAATCATCGCATTTGAACATAGATTGAAAATTGTTTGTTTGTGTCAGCAGGCCACGAAAAATCAACACGTTGAAATGTGTTGATTTAATATTTGTTAAATGAATTGTTGTCGATAGCGTTTCAATTTAACGTAAAAAATGTTTTGTAGTGAAAAATTTTACCCGCGTTATTGTGACGTCATTTGTTAAACTGTTTTCGGTTACGGTCTGGTCGTTCTATTTACAGGATGGGTGAAATATTTATTGAAAAGATTTCTTAAAAACAATGTTGTTAATTTTATAATAAACAATATAATAAACTATTTGTGTAAATATAAGACATTAATTGGTTATCGATGTCATTCGGACACTAAAAAAATTCCAGTTCAACTGCGCTAATATTGCAATATAAGACATCAATCACGCATTTCATCCCTCAACGTTTTTAAATTGTAAACAGTGCATGAATGAGCATAGAACATTTAAGTGGATTGTGGATTATCGTTTATCTTCAATTCAATTCTTTTTAAAAAATGATAATAGAAATCCTATTTAATTCGTACTTTTGAAACTTTCTGAGTGGGTGTCTTCTAGTGTACCCTATATCAGCCTGATAGCGTATTTTGACATATCATAAAATGTCATATACTTTCTAAATATTCGAAAGTTTTCAGCATTCAAGTTGGACTTGCTCAGCTACGGAATTCCGTTAGAACCATCGCCAATGAATACATTGATCTAAAACCCGATACTCGATGGAAGAATGATAAAAACGTGAAATCACGAGACTGCGGTGACAAAAACGAGACAGAGGTAGAGGTGATGATAATGCGATATATTATCGTGTTTCCACCGTCGTACTGACGCATTTTCACCATCTTTTTTTCGTGATATCGCGTTTTCGTTATCGTTGTATCGTACTGACGCGTTATCATCATCGTACTGTAGCGTTTTCATAAAAGTATTGTCACGATTCCATTATCGTACTGTTGCGTTATTATCATCGTTCTGTCGCGTTTGCATTTTCGTGCTGTCACCGTTTTTTATGGAACTATCGCATTATCATTATCGTACTGCCGCTTCATGGTCATCGTACTGTCGCATTATCACCATCGTAATGTGGTGTTATCATCATCGTTCTATCGCCTACCTGTGCGCATGCGCATAGAAGAACTTCGCCGCAACGTGCCAAATGTCGGATTAAGGGGTGCGTTTCAGATTTTACGATCTGCCATTATCGTAAATGTACGATTATAACAACAACCAACTTAACGATAATCATATAGGCGTTGCAGAAACGTGTCATAAACTCGCCGGTCGTAAAATGAAGTCAAAGGTCTAAAAAAACAAAACAACACGTCATCATAACCTAACAAGAGCACTAGTCTCTTCAAACAATCATACTACTGCTACAATTTCTACTACTACTACTACTACTACTACTACTACTACTACTACTACTACTACTACTGCTACTGCTACTGCTACTGCTACTGCTACTGCTAATGCTGCTGCTACTGCTACTGCTACTGCTAATGCTGCTGCTGCTGCTGCTGCTGCTACTGCTACTACTACTACTACTACTACTACTACTACTACTACTACTACTACTTCTACTACTACTACTACTACTACTACTACTACTACTACTACTACTACTACTACTACTACTACTACTACTACTACTACTACTACTACTACTACTACGACTACTACTACTACTACTACTACTACTACTACTACTACTACTTCTACTACTACTACTACTACTACTACTACTACTACAACTACTACTTCTACTACTACTACTACTACTACTACTACTACTACTACTACTACTACTACTACTACTACTACTACTACTACTACTACTACTACTACTACTACTACTGCTACTGCTACTGCTACTGCTACTGCTACTGCTACTGCTACTGCTATTGCTATTGCTAATGCTGCTGCTGCTGCTGCTGCTGCTGCTGCTGCTGCTGCTGCTACTACTACTACTACTACTACTACTACTACTACTACTACTACTACTACTACTACTACTACGATTCATTTCTTAAATGGTGCATGATAGTGCACGTTATTTTCAGAACTTTAATTGCATTGCTTTCATAAATATTATTTTTTTATTTGAAAATAAGCATGTTTCCATCTTCCTACTATGTACTACAAGTTGTAAATAATTTCTTAGCATGTCAATTGGACGCGTATAATCCGCTGTGTATAAAATTTAAGGAAGTCAAAGAATTGACTACAGTTTAAACCATAGCGAATGTTATAACATGAAATTGTAGTTTGTGTTATAATGATTATCTTTTGTGATGAAGGGGGGGGGGGGGGTAAACGCCGAATATAAGCATGAGTTAATTGTCTAAAATTGTTCAGTTTCCGTTCAGTTTTCCCACGTCAGAATTATCATTGATTGTGGGATGAATACGCTTGCAACTTTATGGACCCTTAGCCGAATGGTTAACTATACACATTATTTATTTTTAAGCTGTTATTGTGATGACAGTATTTTTCGACTTTTACCTTTGCTACTACTCGGATGCAATGCGTTTGCAATCAAGGATTTCATTTTCAATCCTGACTATACCCGCATAATTAAGGCCCATCTTGCAAATTTTATGATGCACAACAATGAGTGATAAAATCTAATGATATCAATAATCAATTAGGTGCTCGTCGCATGGACTGAATTAGGAGTAGAAAAAATGCCGCTCAATCTCAGAATTAATAATACAATGAAAATACAGGGGCAGTAGTCGAAAATTCAAAAATTAAACCTTGTATATGGGACAAGGCAAGGGACCAATCGACAACGAACAATAGACATAAATATATTAACATCACATACACAAATACAAACACCACAAACTGAAATGAACAATTAACAGTAAGAAAAGAGACAGAGAGAGTGAAATACTCGATAATAGCACAAAAAGTATCAAACGGGAAACATTGTCGACAACACAACGCAAAAATAAAGGGAAGAAAGATACAAGCCAAAACGGGAATACTGACGAGATAGACAAAACCTCAAAAATGACGGACAAAACAGAAAAGTCAACAAAAACACAAGAAATAGAAAGTGTTTTAGAAAACGACGATGATGGAAACCTTACGGATTTACAACCTCTCTCTATCAATAAAATTCAAGAAGAGCTGAAACATATGAATGAAAAATTTAATGAAGTTGTATTAAAAAACAACCAGTCGTTAAAGGAAATTATAAAAGAGATAGTGACTGAGGTGAAAACAGAACTCACCAAAGAGTTTGACGACAAGATAGATAGATTACGATAGATTAGAATCCAGATTATTTGATTTCGAAATAGAAAACGACAATCTTCGAAAACAACTTCAATCTGACAAGAAAAACGAAGAAAAACTGTCTGATAAGAAAGTTAGTTGACTTAGAACAGACAGTTTTTACACAAGAAGGTAGAATAAACGAACAATACTCTCGTAGAAACAATGATGTCATTACGGGCATTAAAGAAAGCAATGAACCGGAAACTCCAGAAACAACAACAAAATCAATATTAAACATTTTAAATGAGAAACTTGAAGGTTTAAATTTACATGAAAATGATATTGATATGTCATCGACTTGGTAGACCTGGACCAAAACCAAGACCTATTATCGTGAAGTACGTCTCAAGAATAAAACGCAATGCCCTTTTCAAGCGCAGAAAAGAGTTCAAAGGGACACTTATCTTTATTAACGAGGACCTCACAAGCCTGAATATACACATCTTGGGTACTATTAGGAAAACGCTGCAGAACCCTGAACGTGCGACAGAAAGAGCATGGACATGGGAAGGGAAGCTCTTTCATAAAGGGCAAGACGGGAATATTCGCCAGATACAACACCGTGAATACAATCGTTGGATTGGTATCAAATAGCCTACACGCGTGAGGAAATGTATTGGGAGACGCTATCTGTGACGCTCAGTGTACTTATACAACAATAGGAAACTTTTGATTGACTTCCAAGCGCAGCACGCTTATAAATACATGTGATTTAATCCGCTTATTATATTGACCACCTTTTGACTTTACATCATACATTACAATGAATGGAATTGTACACGTATACAACTTAAATAAAGTATTCAGAAATGCACGTTAACATGAAAATGTAACAAAAATAGAAGTTAAAAAAATACATTACTTTACATTTAGTATATATTTTTCGATACTTTTATTTCCACACATTATTGTTTAAACATATGCATTGTGCAATGTGTTCAGTACAGCTTTAACTTTCCCTTTTGAAAGGTCATTAACTAAAATGAATATAAAATATGCTTATTCACTGACTTCAATTGACATTCTAATTTAAACAGATGACAAATGCATTTACATGACCTATATATGTGTACAACCTAAGTTACGTTTTTAGACAAATTTGAAAACCTTGGTTATATTCTTTTCACCATATTGTCAAGAAACCATTTTCTGTGTACTTTATCAAAGGATATACAAATGGTTTATACCAATGTTATGTTGCAAGACGAGTAAGTTTTGTAACGAGTCTGTTCCAATTTTCGCTACCTTTCGCAAGGAATATTTATATTTCATTTTGCGTGTTTATATTCTTGTACATTTTGTTTATTGACACAACTTAAATGGAAAGGTTATTTTACACAATGCATCTTATATGTTTGAATGTGCATTAAGTAGAACATCAGAAATAGTGAGTGGAGCATTAGAAGCCATACTATACATCGATCCGAGATGCCAAGATAAGCTCCGCCCCCTTAGATATTGTTACTATGCGCCCCAAGCGTAAATTCAAAATGGCGGCTCACGCGCTGCTACGATAGCATTAGAATCCGATTTTCTCGCGAAGATTTCGGACAATATCAGTTAAATATTTACCAGATCAAGCCAAATTATCGGGAAAGGTGTAAGAAAAGGGATTAAATTACTTTCTACAAGGTAATATTCATGACATTAAAGTTTTGGAAGAGGAAATATCTGCCATGTTACCGCGAGATGCTGGCATTCAATGAGAAAAAACGACAAGCATCATATGTTAAGTGTCGATGTGGAGAGGGATTCCATACGATATAGGTATTGCTCATGAAAACCAGGGTATGTGAATTTCCAATTGTATTTAACAAATGTTATTATTCTAGTAATTTTATTCTTAAATATACATTGTGAATTATAAGCAATTTTGGATCGCCATGTCTTTTACATTTCATGCCGTAATACGGAATGCGAAAAAAATATTTTCAAGTCGTCGAGTAGAGAAAGAAGTAAGATACTGTATGTTGTATTTCAATTTATTGGTTTTCATATTTCTAGTTACTGCCTCGTTTTAGACATTTAACATCTGGAAAGTCAAATGATACTTCATGGGTCAGTGTAGGATAAACACATGCCAATTTCACAGCATGATATCATGCTTTTGTTTTGATAACTTGTCAACAATCTCTGTTTTCATTTTTTTTATAGATTGAGCGGTCATTGTTCACACGTGGTTGGCTTAATCAAGTCACTTCAGGAACTCAAGTTGCACAACTTCACCCATGTTCCTGATCAACAAAGTTACACAAGTATTCCCCAACAATGGAATGTGCCAAAGGGATCAAAGATCAAGCCAGTTCCAGTGAACCAAGTCATAGTAGCACAGTCGGAAAAGGAAACCTGTCCTTTGCCAGATAGATACACAGACCAAGTTTACAAATTTTAAATCTAATTAAATAAATGAACTACAAACACACAATTCACTTTACAATGCTTTATTCCAAACATGAATAAACTAACAGTTATTCGATTATATCAAAGAAGCAGAAATAAAATCATATGATTCCTGTATAATATTTAAACAACTTTTAACTATTGCTTCTTTGAGCAGAACTATATCGACATTTACAGTTTGTTTAAATTCCCACCAGTTGCTTTAAAATCTGAATTTCACAACACTTTGATGAAAGTGCAGACTGTTATTCTTCAACTTGGACTTCTTTTTGTGACAACTGTTCTTTTAGGGAATCATTTTGAGCGGTAAGTGCAAACATCCAAAGCATAATAAATTTTACATTTAAGACAAGATGTTTAAAACTGACTCCTACCATTTCTCAAGAGTGTGGGAATACCTCTGTTTGAAATGCAGCACCTATTGATTTACCGAAAGAGTTCACACCGTTAAATACCACACAACCTGTGAAGACCCAAGTAAAACAGAACTGACAACAAGATCATAGGCATTGTTAGAGTGTTGGTTTCACTTACATAGACATTCGGTCTGTGTTTCTACTCCTGGTACAGTGTCTGCAGGATCCTGGACCAGCTTTTCTCTGAAAGAAATTATTGTTATGTTGATATATTTATATGCAAATTTACACACACAAAAAACTGTGTAATTTCCGTGTAATAATGTTCTCTTCAGTTCTTTTGAGTGTTCTTTTCTGTAACATACAAAATACTTGTATTAAAATATATGTAACTATAATGCTGTTGTTTTGTATTGAAAAAGGAACAGTGGCATTTTAAAAATGAGTAGAAGTCTACAAAATAATACAGTCTCAGTTTTGCAATTTATCCTACATGGTACATGTTATACAAGTCTTCCGCGCACTCCATAAAGATAAATAAAACTCTAACGCACAGGCATGTGATATCTTGTATTAAATGCATACACTTGCATTTTGTGTATAAATGCTGCCATAAGTTTCCTTTCCAAGTGACCGCTTTGTGGGGAGTTTTCTTGAAGATGTTATTCTCCAGCCATCAGCTGATGGTGGGTCAGGATACTCTTTAGATGGTCCATTTCCTCCATGAAAGTGCTTAAATATGCATAATAGTAAAATATAATTAGTGTGACAAAACTCCACAATGCCGGTCAGTAACATATTATACATATTATACAATAAAACAGTAGTTTAAACTTGACACATTCATAACCTGATGGAAACTGTCAACAAGCATGATCTCCATATGGAGGTCAATATTTAGGACACAAGAAAGTAAACAAATTAAACATTTGGCATGATTTGCAGAATTCAGAATAATAATTGAAATGATTGTATTTTGATCGTTTTACGATAAAACCAAATTTTAATTTACTAACCTTCGAGCAGACATCTTCGTGCTGGTTTATCCTGTTGACATTCAGTTTCTCTTGTGGCCGTCCACAGGCTTTAATCCAGCATTTGCACTTCTCAATATCGGATTATAGGTCGGAAATCGTTTAAATCGGCCTCCATTTAGTCCCTCCGGATACCTTAATCTGCATAACATATTCCCCATCCGCATCGTTTAACCATTTTCACAAATCAGTCTTAAAACTTCAATAAAATGTCCGGTTGTAAACAGTTATCGCTGCTTTGTTTGTGGGTAAAGATGGCGGACGGGACTCGGTGAATAATTTGCAGCTTTCTCATTGGTCAATAATGATTAGTTTGATTGACAGGTCGGATCGATGTATTGTAAATGTATAACGAATTTGTCTTTATGATTGAAATTACTTAAGAATGTTATACAATGCATTTTTGCGTGTGTCAAATTAACAGTCCATATCTTTTTTTTCATTTTTCATTTTTGAATTCAATACATGAACAGACTAAATGAAAATAAAATAAAACTTTTTATATAGAAATAAGGTGTTACTACAAACCAATGCATCTAATTCTAAAATCAATTTGCGCAATGCAGTAAGCATAGATCAGTCGTACTTAATGATTTCTAATACAAATGTGATATAATTTACATGCAAAGAAATACATACAAAAGTATATAAATTATAAAATGTAACACAGTACTAAGTTTGATATTAATTTAACACTATTGTTCACACACTATTTTAACAACACTTCATCACGCTTTTTAGTTATTTTTTTGAGAGCCCATATCATACTGCCTTTTAAAAAGATTATAAACACACGTTAACATATACCCTAAATAGAAATCATTTTTTTCACCTTATCTCGTATATAAATAGCTAATATTGATCACGCATCGTTTGTAAAGTAATTTATAATATATCAAATGATCTAATGGTCTTAAGAAAAAACACTGATACATACAATCTACATGTTTTATAATGCGTTATGGTTTCTTATTACAATGATTTTGAAATGGATATTTTTTAGCATATGGAGACAAAAATAGCAACACTTAATGTTCGCGGTTTAGGCAATTACCAGAAAAGGAAACACATGTTTGAATGGCTTAAATTAAATCATTATGATATATGTATGCTTCAAGAGGTACACTGTAAAAAGGAAGTGATTCAAAAATGGAAAATAGAATGGGGGGCTGATATTTAGCGGAAAGAAATCAAATAGTGAGGGTGTTGCATTTCTTTTTAACCCAAAACACAAAATTGAAATAAAACAAGAAACAGAATTGATAGAAGGTAGACTTTTAATTGTTGACATAACAATACATGACTCAGAAATTTCATTGATAAACATTTATGGTCCAAATAAAGATGATCCACTGCTTTTCTTACAGCTTAAAAATTATATTCTCAACCACAACGACAAAACATTTATAATAGGGGGAGACTTTAACACAGTTTTAAACGAGAACTTAGACAAGAAAAATGGCAAAACTGAAACTCATAAAAATGCAGAGCAAAATTATTGGAAATGTTAAGCTCCTCAAACTTAAGCGATGCATGGAGACTAAAACATCCCGAAAAATTACAATATATTTGGCACTCGAACACAAAACCTCACATCCACTGTAGACTATAAAGCCCGGCTATAAAACAGATCACTCACTGGTTTCAATTAGTTTAAACACGTAGAAATTAAAATGAGGCTCGGGGTATTTCAAGATAAATAACTCTGTGTTATTAGACCCAATTTATCAAAACGGCATAAAAACCTGCATACCAGAAACGGTAAGTTATAACACCGAATGCAATGCAAATACGCTTTGGGAATTAATAAAAGGTTCAATAAGGAATGAAACTATAAAGTTTACAACTCATCTTAAAAAGATTAAAAATATTGAAAAAACAAAACCACAAAATGAAATACAAACATTAGAATCAAAACTCAATACGAATAACAAAAACGAAATTGATCAAATATCTGAAATTATCTTAACTAAAAAACAAAAACTAGATAAAATAACACAAACACAACTAAACGGTATCATATTAAGAGCTAAATCAATTCACGTTGAACACAACAAAAAGAACACGAAATATTTTGCCAACCTTGAGAAGAAACGCTGAGGGAAAATCAATAAATACTTTAAAGGTTCAAAAACGAGAGAATAACAGGTATCTTAAACGAGGAAGTGCGATATTACACAAAATTATACTCTAAAGATAAACAAATTAAAAAAGAAGACATGCAACCATTTCTAGAAAACCCTTACAGAACACTTAACGAAGATGAAAAACATGCATGTGAAGGCCTTTTGACCAGCTACGAATGTGAACTAGCCCTTAAAGATATAAAAAACAATAAACGCCCGGGCTCTGATGGATTAACTAAAAAAAATTATAAAACCTTTTGGAAAGACATACAACATCACCTTATTAGATCACTTAATTACTCATTTAGTAAAAGACATATAACGCAACTTCAGAAACAGGGATTAATAACACTTTTATCGATACTAAATAAGGACCTTGATGAACTATCTAACTGGAATTACAGTATTAGATACTAATACTGGATCTAACTAATTACATTACTTAACGTAGATTATAAAATGGCAACTAAAGCCATTAACAGTCGAATAAAAAAGTTTTACCATCAATTATAAGTCATGAACAATCCGGGTTTGTTAAGGGTAGATATATAGAAGAAAACGTAAGGTTAATTTTTGAAATCATAGAATATTTACAAGAAAACAAAAAAAACCAGGACTCTTTATTTTTGCCGACTTTGCTAAAGCTTTTGACAGTTTAAACCACAGTTTTATCATTGAATGCATAAAATCATTAAAGTTTGGACCAGATATTTCAAAATGGCTAACTCTATTCTACAACAGCATTCAGAGTCTGATAATTAATAATGGACATATATCGCAGTCATTTAAACTCGAAAAAGACGTTCGACAGGGCTGCCCATTGTCGGCTACATTGTTTATAATTTGCTTACAAACACTATCTAACTATATTACACTAAACGACGACATAAAAGGAATTAAAAATAATGACAAAATCATAAAGCAAACCTTTTTTGCCGATGATTCAACATTTTTCAATAATGGTGACAAAAAATGCTTTGAAACACTCGTACAAACCCTAGAAATGTTCTTAAAATGCTCAGGCCTAAACCTGAACACCAATAAATCAATTATTATGAGGGTGGGATCATTTAAAAACTCAAATATACAGTTTTGTTATACCAAAAAATTTGTATGGACATCCGATTATGCTACCACTTTAGGAATGACATTTACAAATGATAGAAATGCAAATATTACAAGATATATTGATAAAATTTTTTCAAGAGTTTAGAAACGTATTAAAACAATGGCAACACAGAAAACTGACACTGATGGGAAAAGTTACGGTAATTAAAACATTTGCTTTACCTAAGCTTTATTGAACTAGCTAATCCAACTAAACAAATGATAGATGATATAAAAAATACATTTTTGATTTTATGTGGGATGGAAAACCGGATAAAATAAAAAGAATTATCCTTTACCAAGACTATGAACACGGTGGACTTAAGCTTACAAATATTGAATCATTTTTGAATTCCATTTAAGCATTATGGATAAAAAATATATAGACCCGTCAAATAATGGAGACTGGAAAGTATTCTTTCATTGAAAACTAAAAATCTACGGTCATGAACTACTACTTAAATCAAATTTTGATTAAACAGTTATAAATTATATAACACCAGAAGGAACTTTCCTAAATGATGTACTAAAATCCTGGTTAAAAATAAAAACCACATTTTATGAAGAGAAGTCGAGAATAAATGTAAGTAAAACAATAATTTGGAATAACAAAGAGATAAAACAAAACGGCAACACACACTGTATTTTAAAGAATGGTATCAAAAAGGCATACAATTCTTCGAACACATGTACGACTACAGGGTAAATTAGTTTTACAGTTTTGAAGGAATAAAAAGCTTATACGACATAAATAAAAACGGTTTCTTAAAATATTTGACACTAGTTAATTGTATCCAAATTCATTTGAAAACGAGGATTAAATCCGAGAATATCAATCAAAACAGACCCCAAATAATGACAGATAAAATAAAGGAATCGAGACAAACAAATAAGTTTCTATATTCGACACAACAAAAAAAAACAAAATCAAGCCATCATCAGAAACTAAATGGAAACAAACATTCCCGAATATAGAAAATATTGGATGGAAAAAAATATATAATACAATTTATATAAGCTCGAATGATACATCATTACGAAGTTTTCTATATAAATTCTTACTAAGAATAATACCCACAAATACGTATTTGCATAAACGTAGAATAAAAAATTCTAACTTATGTGATTTTTGTAGCATACAAATCGAGACAATAGATCACTTATTTTGGGACTGTCAGAAATTAAAACCACCATGGAGTGCCTTAAACGACTTTATCAAACAGCGATCGATAAATATCGTTATAACGAAAGAAATAGCATTTTTCGGTATCCATATCAAATTTAAACACACACCAATATGTAATTTCCTTATCTTATTAATGAAATTTTATGTATTCTCAATGACATACCGAAACACTATCCCATCATTCAATGCCTATTTACAATATTTAACTCTCAGACAAGAAATTGAAGGATATATCGCAATGCAAAACGGTAGATATGATTACCACACTCTCAAATGGGATGTATTAGAATTATGTAAATTTTAAAATAATTAAGATACCGATGGTATACAGAACCAGAATGCATATAAATAGTATAGATTCCTTTTTTTCCTTTTTTTACACAACCACATAAAGTAAAATCAGCAATAAGTGAAGGGGAAGTGTATCTGTGTGTATGTGTGTGTGTGTGTGTGTGCGTGCGTGCGTGCGTGCGTGCGTGAGTGCGTGAGTGCGTGCGTGCGTGCGTGCGTGCGTGCGTGCGTGCGTGCGTGCGTGTGTGTGTTTTGTTTTTTGCGCGTGCGTGATTATTTTTTTGATATTCTGAAAATATGAAACAATATAGACATGTTTTTGACTTATAATGTGTTTGAGATTATCATTCAGTTATTATATTATCTATGTTCAAAATAAACGAGAGAAAAAAAAACACAAAAAAACCCACAAAACACCCCATACACAAATGCAAACGCCACAAACAAGCCATATCCTCATCAAAATTGCTTTACCGTTAAATAGTGGGATTACCGCATTGGAACGGTCAGTAAAAAAGAGTTCACTGGAACCCGAGTCTTCTTTGGGCGTAAACTAGTTAGCATGGCCATTACCTCACACATGCCGCACCATTGACCAACAATTACTCAATTAAAATATATAAGCCTAATCAGAACACAGATCAACTTGAAAACAATGAAGAATAAGGGAAAAATAACATTATTGTAAAGCGGTGAACACTGCAGGACGACATAGATTTCATAAAACAGTAAAGAAATCTTCCTAAAAATATATTAAGTGGCAATACAAAATGCTTTTTTATTATGGGATGTATATTATATTGTTTTGGAACGATCAAACTAGAAGGGTAATATCTTATTATTTCCCCTACAAACAAGGTTTGGGGGAGTATATAGGACAGTCTGTCTGTCGGTCGGTTGGTCGGTCTTGTCTGGGCGGTAACGGATGAATGGGCCGACGGATTTCATTAATATTCGGTACACGTGCGTTTAACACCATAAAATACAGGAGAACTACAACTTATTTCTTACGGAGGTTTTTTGAAAATTAGAATTTGCTTCAATACCGGACAATGACTCATGAAGGGCTGTTTACTAATTAAAACAATTTTAGTACAAAAATTAACGCCACAAAACAGATAATTTTTACGAAGTTTTCTCTCCTTTTCATCAAAGAATATACCAAACATATGGTGTCTGGACAAAAACCCATGACAGAAATGACGGATTTAAAAGAGTTTTTGTATGCATGTGTTACGTCATACATTAAGGTTATATAATCGACTTTGGTAACAAACAATCATTTTTGTCGGAGTTTTGGTCTCTTTCACGTAAGTGTTTGCCAAATATACGGTGTCCGGTCAATAACTAAAAAGAGTTGACGTATTTAAACAACTTCTGGTACACATGTTTTTACAATAAAATATAGATTATTTTTCGGCTTAAGTTACAAACCTCTCCTATTAGTGGTAGTTTAGGTCCCTTTTCAAAACTGGAATTTGCCGAACAACGGTATCTGGACGATATTTTGGTTAAACATCATACAATATATTTAAAAGTCGGCTTTTGATTCAAACCAATAATTTGTACATGAGTTTTTTCCCTTTTCAAATAAGAACGTGTTATAAATTCGGTGTCCGGACAAAAGCTCATGAAAGGCAAGACTAATTTAATTGTTTGTTGTACGCATGTATAACACCATATCATACAGACCATAATTGACTTCAATTCACTATTTTATTCCAAGTTATGCCCCATTTGAACTAAGATAGCGCCAAGGTTACGGTTTTCGGACAAACACTCATGAAAGAGTGTATCGATTTAAACAAAGTACACATGTTAAACAATATAAATAACATATCTTGTGCGACTTTGGTTGCTTATCATCTATTATTGACGTTTTTTGGTGCCTTTTCAACGTAGAATTCAACGGATTTAAATGATTTTCGATACAAATATTTATCTCAAAGACAACACGTCAAGTACGTCATAAGTTACATTCCACTTTTTACGACGTTATTGCCACTTTAACAACTTAGAATTTGCCGAATATTCAGTGTCCGGAAAATAACTTATGAAACGGGTAACGGGTTTTCAAAGCAAATGATACACATGTTCAACACCATAAAATACATGTCAAGTTTTATTGATCACAAAACATCTTTTTAACATAGTTTTGATTCCATTTTATCTTATACTTTACCAATAGTTGGTGTTCGGACGATTACTTATGACTAAGGTACAATGAATTTTATAAAAAAGGTACATGTTTGAATCAATTGACTTTTAAACACCGGTCTGGCTTGACTCTGGCTACAATCCACCAATAACGGAATATGGCATCCTTTCACAAAATAGTGTGCCCATATTGTGTCCAGGCGTTGTATGGGTTATTCGTCAATCCTGTGACAGCTATAGTTTACATTCTGTATTGCGTTGCTTGAAATGTTATACACTTGGAGCCACTTCTAAACCGACACGTATATAATTCGGTATAACTAGTTTGTGAGCATTCAAAAATGGAATAAAATTATTTCAACACATAAAACGTGTATTTCATGGAAATTCATCAAGATTGATCAATAAAAACACATACAACCAAGCAAATAAAACACATCCAAATCCAAATTCAGAACATGACATAACAACGTGAAAAGTCATCAAATAACAATCATTTCCTTACATCCGAAAAACTAATAGTGTTTGTCCTCCCATGGCTCTGATGAAGTGCACACACCTTTGTCTCATGGACATTCTGTAGTTTTGTATGAAACCTAGGGGAGCATTTCTCCATTCCTGCACAAGGGCCTGTTCCAGTTCACACATATTACGAGGTGGTGCTTGTCGCCTCAGTACTCGGCTGTCAAGCTCGTCCTACAGATGCTTAATATGGTTGAGAACTGCTGACTCGAATCTAAAAGGAAGCCGTCGGACGCGTTGGTGCTCTAGGAATTGCAACACGGATCAAAACAAAAACTATATCTTGCAGCGTTGAGATCTTCTTGAACAATACTAAGTATGAATTTTTGTGTTACCTCAGTAACACCATCACTGAATCGCTACAATATGTTTCTCGTGCAATTTCACACTCGTCGTTCAATTTTCGACCTCGACGTCTCTATACTCGCATTCTACCATCGGCGTGATAAAAGTTGAACCGCCACTTCGCTCGATCTCAAGTCGACGGGTGTGTTATGGTGGACACATATCTGCCAAAGAGTCGAGCTACATGTAAAGAAACAAAGTTAAATGTAAAATAAGCAATCACAGATAAATTTATACTTTTTCTAAAACTTAAACTGAATATGTTGAAACTGCATATTTTTTCAATTAAAAGCATGCGAATATAAATAAAATACATTAACATGCGCTTCTGAGTGAATGGCCGGCCTGTAAGATGCTAAATGCGCGAACGAGCTTTTGGTTATTCATTGGAACAATAAATGTTAAATGACAGAACTACTAAAAGCTAAGATGACTCACTCTGTGATAGAAATATACTGCGCATTACTCACTTATTGATTGAATCAACAGAGCCGTTTTTGTTCTTCTTAGTGTTAATACACCTTTTCAGAAATAAAAAGTGACATTATGATACTATAATAAACCTATAGACATTTCGTACCAAGATATGTTGCGGACGATTCGAACCAATCAGACAAATAGTGTTTGTACATTTAGTACCCATTTTGGAAATTTATACAGGGTGTTCCCTTGCTAATGGAATAATAACATTGAAAAATCCATTGTAGTACATATATTATTCATCAGCATATCAAATGGACAATACGATTTTTTTTTTAAATTATTCTCCATACCATGTAGAGATTTTAATCTGACTCTTCTTATAATTTGACAAAATACATTGTCATCTTGCCAACCTTCCCCTGCCCTACTTACAATATTTCTTGATTAACTTAATAACTACAATGACTTACTTTATTACACAGTGCAAATATTGCCGATGTATATGAGATATACTACTTCAAAATTGAATGACCATGTCATCACTAGTTATACGGAATTTCTTCTTGTTTACCAATATCTTAGAATATACACCTTGCGTAAAATGAATCAGTTTAGCATAGGAAATATTTCTATAGTATAATGTTTCTAACCCTAGCGCCTTGGTGTGTTGAATGATGTGGGGAATTACCGATTCTTTTGATATGAGCTCAAAACCGAGTTGATTTCTTCTTTTTTATAGATACCTTAAAAGCAATTTAAAACGACATTTAATTGCATGTGATCGTATGAAAACGTTACGTCGTTTCGGTTTAATTTCGAATTGAGAACGGGCAAAAATAGCAAAACACAATACTTAATGCATACATTATATCCCATTATAACTCCATTTAGCCAATTCAGCAATATTACAATGCATTTTGACTGGCTTACTCCTTCATAGGTAAGTTATTATTTTCTGTTCGCTGTTTGGCAGCGTGCTATTCTCTGTTTTATTCACTCAGTCGGAAATAATTCCGTGCACGGAATTTAAAAATTTAAAAATCCCGTATCGTCTAAAATCGCAAGAACGACTTGTATGAGTTAAGTATCTTCTGGATAAACTATTTACAACGTCCTGTGTCGCCTGTAATCGCCGAGATTGGCTGGTTTCTGGTCAGTACATTCTAAAATGAAGAAACTTTGGAAGCACAAACTACAATGTTTAAAAAAAGAACAGTATTCTATGTCCAAGAGTTTGAAAGACATGTCCATGTAAAGTTAAACACAGCACTTGCTTTAACAGTATTATATAGTCCGAAAGACGTTTATAAACGCTCACGAACGACCATAAAATATATTTATACACCGTTATTGTTCCTAAGACGCCTAAAGATCTCTCTGAATGGCACAAAACCGTCATTGACCCCGTGGATTGCTCTCAATACGAACAGAGCAGACGTCGTAATACATATAGTTTTATATGCATGCATGTCACGTATTTAAACATATAATAATCTCATAAATTAATTTATGAAAATGAAAGTCAATGTCTTAAGCATTCATGGTTACTCGTTCACATTGAGTGTGATATATTATCATAACTAATATAGTGAGTTGTATTATCATAAATTGAGTTACGTATAATAAATGCTTCTATGATATATTTACAGACATTAATATCTTCATTTTCTACATGATTTCTGTAATTCATTGAATTTGAATACAGATGGATTAGCATAATATAATCGTTTTTATAAGTTTACAGTAATTAACATTAAAATCGTCAGATACAAATAAGGTGATATTCTTACTCTATGTCCCCCTACTATTACAATTTAAACAATAGCGTTCGATTAGCGGTATATTGATTGTAATATGCGTAGTACATTGGCAAATATTTTATAAGTATGTGAAAACTAACAAGACACCTAAATGTGTTCTCGACTTTTTGCACAATCATTTGATTCTATGTATATATATATACTGAAACAAAGAATTGTTTTAGATAATACATATTCAGCCTGATTGGGAGTAGTTATATTTCTTATTAAAATGAAAATTTTGCACTAGTTGGTCCAGGGAGATGAGACCGCACTCTGTGCCCCGCACCACAAAAATCGTCAAAGTTTGCGTTTTTCAAAATAGGAGAATAAAAGAAATAAAATATGTCCAAAATGCACCATATCGGACTATAAATTGCTACGGGGCCTCAGTCAAAATGTTACTCTTATAAGTTACGCCCCCTCTAACGTTGAATCCTGACGCCACCCCTGTTTTAGGAAACAGAGAGCCAGTAATATTACTGTTTGCTTTATAGGACAATAACCGTTCGCAGTAACCCTGTTGAAAACTATAATATGCACGGATCGCTCCTAGCAAGCCTGATGAAATCCGAGGAGATTCAAGATAAACAAATTATAATATATCACACACGAAAATAGACTTCGTTTGAGCGGAATTAAAAAGAAAAAACATGCGCCAAAGAAGTCAAGATAAGTATTTGGTTTATCTTATGTACGTATCAAATTTATTTCATTATGTTCTTAAAATAACTTTAAATTAACGTTACTCATATCAGATGACGCTATTTTGAGAGTTTTATCACTTGTATCAAGCCATGTTTCATAATGAAATAAATCCTGTTCGTGGGAAAGATATGGTAGATATACTATCTGCATGTTATATACTCGCATTCAGGGCTTTTAAATAGTGTAGAACGGAATAAACTCCTGGGAAAATGTGTTTAAAGGGCCATACTAACCAATGATTCAAAACATAAAACATATATTCCTTCTAGAAAGTTAAAAACAATCGAATAAAGTTTCACTCAAACCACCGATTTACTTCTTTCCAATTTTGGGCCGAAGTTTTAAGCTATTGCAAATGCCACAACACAAATAAACTTTATATTCGAATTATAGGTGAATAACCAATTCGTCTCTTTTTGCTAAGTAATCAATGAAAACAAGATGTCATCAAGGATGTGTATAACCAATGGTATTATTAAAAAAAATGTGTTTAAATTTAAAAACAATATAAAACTTTAAAGCTATATTTTGATATGGGTCAAAGGTCATCGGGCAAACTAAAATAGTTTAGAGAGTTTTCTTTCTGTTTTGATCTGATTTTAATATGACGAAAACACACCGATATTTGTCAGTTATTTGCCAGTAAAGATTAAATTGTATTCGTTCTTTGACAAATATTCACATTATTAGGAGGTCGGCGATCACTATTCTTTATAGAACATTGCATATGAAACGTTTAGTTATTAATATATTTTATAACAACTACATCGGCTGATGTCCCCTTTGATAATAATAATAATAATAATAATAATTATACTTGACAAAATGGAGAAGACCATCTGACGTTTAAATGTGTGTATTTTGGTAATGGTTATCTTACTTCGATTAGTTTATAAAAGGCATAATCCATTTGGTTTGGACGCAATGAAATGAAAAAAAATGCATCATATTGTCCTTGTATTTAAATTGTAAGCGATCAGACAGAGAGATATTTCGGAAGTAAAAATCTTTCTTATAGATTTAAAAGAAACACTGATGCCATGTATCACAGTACCAATACACAAACAAGCAAGCAATGAGTTTGTATTACAATTTAAACAACTGCCTCGGGCACTCTTATATATAAAAACCTGTCACAATTTTAGCAAAAAAATCTGCAGAATATGGCATTTATTCGGTATTATACCATTGTCTTAAAATACGTAATTTCTGCCAGTTCTGTGTTGTATTCCGGACAGACAATATAACACGGATGTATGCATATCGCACTTTTAACCATTATCTCATTTTGACCCATATGTTGCGTCACAAATAACTTATTTTATAAATTACAAATAGATGATACAAATGAAACAACGTATTAAATCCGTCTATACAAGGTATACGGACGTTCCCATCCTTCATACAGGTTGCAATTCGAGTTCCATAATTGCATCTATAACTGGATTACACTTTTTCATGCCCTTGATTTACATTGATTCTAAACAATTTCTTTCATGCTATTCGAAGAAATATGGGGTTTTATCAGTGAAATAACAACAGTGAAAATTTGATATTTTCACTGCAAAAAAAGGAGTGAAAATATCAACTTACAGAACTACTAATTTTACAAATTAACAACTTACCGTTTATTACCGGTTATCCCGTTTTTTAAACGTTCTTTTCATCTTGAAGCTGATCGAAATTTCGAATATTTGCTTTCATACCAAACAAATTAAAGACGAAAAGTACTGTTCGAACATAAATAGAGCTTTTTTCATCGTTCAAATGTATTTTGAACATTTTTTCGTTGTTATACGTAAAACGAGCTTCCCGGAAAATTCACACAACATCTTTCCGATGATCTTATTTTTTTTACACCACCCACGCTACAAAATTTGTCAACAAAGTAGCATTCACTCTTTACCTGAAAACAAACCTGTTTCCAAGCGAATCAGACTGGTCTCTGACAGTAAGATGACTGAATATCCATGTATCATAAAAAGCAGTCTAAAAGTAAGAAAAAAAATATAATCCAATGAATATCCGCATTTGTTTTGCTAACACATTTGACCTTCCAAATTTTCATTCATAAAATGGTGGCGTAGTAATTTGCTCCGCTTAAAATAAAAGTGTTTTCGTTATTTTTGGAACATATTTGCACTTATAAAACTTCATTGATTACTGTTTATAAAAGATTTCACTAAAAAACGACCGAATAATAAATTATAAGAATAAATAGGAGAGACCATTTTCTCAACAAACCGAAAATAGAAAAGTTGACAGCTATAATTTTGCGTGAGGGGCAATCAACGGATAGCGGCGTAAATAACACCCTTTTCAAAAAAGGGGGTAATTAAGAAAAAAATAAAAATAAAATAAAACTCCGAAAATAAGCATAAAAGAAACAAAAAAAATGTTTATTTCAGTGTAAGATCGTATTTAATTTCACTCGTGATCATAGAAAAACTATATATATATATGTTTTTACTATAAATGTTTTTTGTCCACTTGTGAAATAAAATAAGATCTTACACTGAAATAAACAAATTTCTTCTATATCATTGTTCGTTATTACAGATTATCATATTGCTGATTTTGACATTTAAACTTACTTAAGTGTGAAGCTTGTACTTTAACTTTTCATTCGAAAGTATGTATGAAGTTGCTGGACATTTCATTGGTCGACTTGTTTTTGCTGCTGTCTTAAATGTTAATAAAAGGGCTGAGATCATAAATTCGAGTCATTGGTTTAGAGACTTGTCTCAGCTGCTTTCGTCATTTGTCTCAGCTGCTTTCGTCATTCAAATAAAAATTATTTCTTGAACATGTATTATAGCAAGTGTGTTCAGGAATTTTTCATTATTGTTCTCGTGTTTGACTCGTCGTTGTGTGGCATGAATGAACCGCAATGTTTCAGTCGGTTTGACTATGACGAAAAAATGTTGGAGAAAATGGTGAGAGCTGAGATCAAGGATGAGGAGCTCCTCGGTAAACTAGAAGCGCTGGAACAGAGACTAGTGAACGTTGAAAATAAGGTGGACAATACAGTGAAGGAAATACAAGGTATAGAAAAGAAACACGATGCCGAAAAAGAGGAGACAACAAAAGGGTTACGAGACATTGAAAAGGCATACGATAGTTTACAAACTGAGTTAGAAAAGTTTGAAAATACAACGACATCCATTTTTGACAAGCAAGATAAATGCCTTGAGGTATACGATCAACGTCTGGACGCTAGGTTCCGGAATAGTACAGGTACATGTATCTTACTTACAAAGTAGAGCCAATCTATAAAACAACACAGTGACGTATAAATGTAATTTGTAAATTTATAGAATCAGGTATCGAACGCGATAGAATACTAGCATTATAGAGTTAGACCTGAATGTCCTATTAAATATTTTTTGTTTACGCCCTTGTCGAAATTCGCACAACAAATACTTATATATAAGTGAATAAATAGATGAAAAATACCTTATACGAATTGTATTCAAAGCCTGAAATGTTTTTTTTTGTAATATTGTCTATATACCAGCGTAAATTTTCATTCAAAGTGAATATCAGCATTCTGATATGTTTGTAAAAATACACAAGCATCTCGGCAATAATTTATGTTCAATAAATCATTTTCTCAATAGCAGATCCAAAATCTATGTGATTTGTTCCCACCTTCGTTTATTTAAATGTCCAAGTAATCTATTTATGTCAAAATATGGTTAAAAGGACAGTTTTATGCAAATATAACACCAGAATGCACAATTAATGAACACATTTCTTATTTTTTTGTATAAATGGGGGGAAGTCTGTGTAATCAATCGTGAATTCTGGTGTAATATTTGTATATATTTATATATGTTAAAACAGAATAGTGCAAAACAGTACGATTGTTACTTAATATGATTTCAGCGAATATGAACCACTCACCCGTTGCCTTCTTTGCTACCATCTCGTCCAGTTTTACAACATCATCCTCCTATCAGACGCTCGTATTCGACAAAGTTCTCACGGACGTGGGCGGGGGTTACAAGCCGGGGACAGGCGTGTTTACCGCCCCGGTCAACGGTCTATACGTATTCTCAGCTTCTGTCATGGTTGACCTGTCCACGTCGGCAAGCTCCGCCCATATCAGCATAAACAAGAAAAGCAGTCGCGTAGTGTATCTCTTTGTAAATGACAGTGACGGTAACTACGAGACAGGCGTGGGCACTGTCATTCTCTCGCTGCAGGTCGGGGATACTGTAAAGTTGACATGCAATGAAAGTGAACGAACCATTTTTTACTACTCGTTCATTTCCGGTTTTAGATTGTAATCAGCGCATGTATCTGCACAGAACATTCAAGTGGATTGAGGTCTCTATCAAAATCAAATCATTTTATTTTAATTAATCGAAATCCTATTTAATTCGTTCTTTTGAAACTTTCTGAGTGTGTGTCTTCTAGTTTGTCAAAAATTAGATGCTCCTGAAAAACAAAATGCATGTACATGTATTATAAATGTTGAATAAAATGAACGAATTATCATAATAGTTTGATTATTACTTCAATATAGGTTGCATAGACTGTGGTACCCTATAGCAGCCCGATAGCGTAATCTGACATATCATAAAATGTCACTTTCTTAAGATTCGAAATTGTACGTGCTCAGTTATGGAATTCCGTTTGGACCATCGCCAATGAATATGTTGATCTCAAGCCCGATACTCGATAGTAAGATGACGAAAACGTGAAATCACAAGACTGCGATTACAAAAACGAGACAGTAAGATGATAATGAACGACGACATGAAAACGAAAACGTGATATTACGACATTACGATGATGATAATGCGATATTATACCGTGCTTTTACCATTGTTTTGTCTCCTTTTCACCATCGTTATATCTTGATATCGCGTTTTCGTTATCATCATCGTTCTGTCGCTTTTGTATCCTCGTACTGTGAGTTTTTATTATCGAACTCTCACGTTATCATCATCGTTCTGTCGCGTTTGTAATTTCGTACTGTTGCGTTTTTTTATTGAAATGTCGTATTACAATCATCGTACTGCCGCTTAATGATCATCGTACTGTCGAAATACCATCATCGTAATGTCGTGTTATCATTATCGTACTATCGCCTTCTATGCGCATGCGAACTACTAGTACTCCTACTTTTACTACTTCTAATTTTACTACTTCTACTCCTACTACTACTACTACTACTACTACTACTACTACTACTACTACTACTACTACTACTACTACTACTACTACTACTACTACTACTACTACTACTACTACTACTACTACTACTACTACTACTACTACTACTACTACTACTACTACTACTACTACTACTACTACTCCTACTACTACTACTACTACTACTACTACTACTACTACTACTACTACTACTACTACTACTACTACTACTACTACTACTACTACTACTACTACTTCTAATTTTACTACTTCTACTCCTACTACTACTACTACTACTACTACTACTACTACTACTACTACTACTACTACTACTACTACTACTACTACTACTACTACTACTACTACTACTACTACTACTACTACTACTACTACTACTACTTCTACTACTACTACTACTACTACTACTACTACTACTACTACTACTACTACTACTACTACTACTACTACAACTACTACTTCTACAACTACTTCAACTACTCCTACTATTATTACTACTACTACTACTACTACTACTACTACTACTACTACTACTACTACTACTACTACTACTACTACTACTACTTCTACAACTACTTCAACTACTCCTACTATTATTACTACTACTACTACTACTACTACTACTACTACTACTACTACTACTACTACTACTACTACTACTACTGCTGCTGCTGCTGCTGCTGCTGCTGCTGCTGCTGCTGCTGCTGCTGCTGCTGCTGCTGCTGCTGCTGCTGCTGCTGCTGCTGCTGCTGCTACTACTACTACTACTACTACTACTACTACTACTACTGCTACTACTACTACTACTTCTACTACTACTACTACTACTACTACTACTACTACTACTACTACTACTACTACTACTTCTACTACTACTACTACTACTACTACTACTACTACTACTACTACTACTACTTCTACTACTACTACGACTACTACAACAACTACTATTGCTACTACTTCTACTACTACTACTACTACTACTACTACTACTACTACTACTACTACTACTACTACTACTACTACTACTACTGCTACTGCTGCTGCTGCTGCTGCTGCTGCTGCTGCTACTACTACTACTACTACTACTACTACTTCTACTACTACTGCTACTTCTACTACTACTGCTACTTCTACTACTACTACTACTACTACTACAACTACTACTACTACTACTACTTCTACTTCCACTACTACTACTACTACTATTACAATTGTAATTTCATACAATATCTCTCCAGCCAGCAAATTCAACATTGTTTTCAAATCCATTTTGACTGTAGTATTCTTACAAACGTAATGTATCTGTATTACCATTCTCCATTCGCTTGGCTGATTCTTCCCGCCCTGAAAACGTTATTCTTTTAGTGCCAATGATTGATTGATTGATAGGGGATATTCAGGTAAAATACACAATTACAGTAAAAAATAATCAATATGTTTCCAAGTCATTACTGATAAAAGGATAAAAAACTGGTATAACAAAAGGATCAAAACCTGATAGAATATAATGAGAACAACAGACTATATATCTTAATAAACATATAATGTAATTGTTCGTAGGAATGAGTTGGTAGTATCTTCTTGCTAAACAAGTAAAAGGGAGCATTTGAAGAAGATATAAATGTGTATCGGTCCTAGCATTGGCCATAAAACCCATGAGGCTTATTTCCAGTGAGGTTATGTTAATCAGATGAGCTCCACAATATCACCATTGCTTTTTTATTCGCTCAGACTAAAATTATTCGGTGCCCGGACTATTAATAAGATCTCTTATCGTCTCAAATTCTTGAACGGTTGGTTTCTGGTCAGTACCTCGGTCTATTTAGAACCTCCTTTATCGTCTGAAATATCAAGAACAGTTGGTATCTGTTCAGTACCTCCTGAATCTAAGACCCTTCAGAGGCGCAAACTACATCCAATGTTTGCAAATAGTACCTTGAGCTAATACATCGTAAAGGTTACAAAGACGAACCTGGATCTCATATACTGTAAGTTCTCCTAAAACTTACCAAGATCTCATATACTTTAAGTGCTCCTAAAACGTACCTATATCTCATACACCGTAATTCTTCCTAAGACGTACCTAGATCTCATACACCGTAAATGTTCCTAAGGAGAACCCAGATCTAATGTACTGTAAGTGTTCCTAAGACATACCTTTACCTCATACACCGTAATTCTTCCTAAGAAGACCCTAGAACTCATGTATAGTAATTGTTATTAATTGAGTAACACAAACAATAACATGTATACTTTACTTTTAATTATAAACCAACGTTTCGGCGCCAAGCCCCTTCTTCAGGGTTGTAATAACAACTCATTATTAATACATTTTTATAGTTATTGTTACTAAGACGTACCTAGATTTCATACATTGTAAGTGTTCCTAAGATGTCCCTAGATCTCATACACCGTACGTGCCCTAAGACGTACCCAGATCTCATATACTGTAAGTGCTCCTAAGACGTATCTAGATCTGAGATACTGTAAAAATTCCAAAGACGTACCTAGATCTCATACATTTAAATTGCTCCTAAGACTTATCTAGATCTCATATAATGTAAGTGTTCCTAAGACCTACCTATATCTCATACATCGTAATTGTTCCTAAGACGTCCCTAGATCTCTTACGTCGTAAGTGTTCCTAAGACGTCCCTAGATCTCTTACGTCGTAAGTGTTCCTAAGACGTCCCTAGATCTCTTACGTCGTAAGTGTTCCTAAGACGTCCCTAGATCTCATACACCGTAAGTGTTCCTAAGACGGCCTTCAATCTCATACACCGTAAGTGTTCCTAGACATACCTAGATCTCATACACCGTGAGTGTTCCTTTGTCGTCCCTAAATCTCATACACCGTAAGTGTTCCTAGACATACCTAAATCTCATACACCGTAAGTGTTCCTAGACATACCTAAATCTCATCGTGTTCCTTAGATGTCAAAAGATCTTTTCATATATCTTCACTCAGTTATACTAAGTCATCCCTACATCTCTCTAAATGCCACATGGCTGTTATCACAACTACTATACTAAACCGTGTTATTGTTAATTGAGTAACGTATAAGAATGGCTTCGTTGATATATTTACAAACATTACTGATTTCGCTCTTATTACTTGATGTCAGAAATTGATTGAATTTGTAAACAGATGAATTAACATAGTTAACCCGTTATAAGAAGTTCTACGTAATTTGACAATAGCATCGACATAAACATTTGAAGGGATATGTATCTGTGTCTCTACTATTACAACATTTAATATCACCTTTTAACTCGGTATATTATTACGCGTGTATCTCTATTAATATGCTTAGTACATTGACAATTACTACGTGAGCATGTTCAAAATAACATGATTCCTAAATGTGGTTGAGATTTTGACATTTGGCACAATCATCTGAGTTTATTTAAATTCAGTACAGTAAGAAATGGATTTTTTTACTGTTAAAGATAATACATATTCAACCAGATCAGGAGTAATTTATCTATATTAAAATATTTTGTACACCCGAAGAATAAAGTGCAGTTGTTTAAGAAACGGAAAAGCCATTAATATTACTGTTGGCTTTACTGAACAATATCCGTTGGCAGTATCTTGTTGAAATGCATAATATGCACGTATCGCTCCAAGAATTCGTGATAAAATACGAGGAGATTAAAGATAAAACAACGTAATAACCACTATCATATATATCAGACACAAAACAGACTTTCTTTGAGCGAATTTAAAAAGAAAAAAACATGCGCAAAAGCAATCAAGATAATTAGCTAACATATATTTCAAACGATGCTCCGATAAACTTAACTTTAAATAAAAGTAACTTATAACAGATGACGCTATTTTGAGAGTTTTATCACTTGTTTCCATGCCATGTTTCAATGATGAAATACATTCTGTTCGTGGGAAAGATATTGCAGATATGTTATCTACATGTTATGAACTCAAAATCAGGGTTAAATAATTGTTTAAATTCTCTAAAAGGAATATATGCTTTATATTTTGAATCATTGGTTGGTATGGCCCTTTAAACACATTTTCCCAGGAGTTCCGTTCGTTCCCCAGTATCGAATAATTTCACTCAAACCAGCCATTTTCTTCTGGCCAAATTTGAACCGAAATTTAACCCATTTCAAATGCCACAGCACAAATAAAAGTATAAAGGTCAAGAACCAATGTGCTTTGGCTAAATAATCAATCAAAGGTAGATGTCATCAAGTTCAATAGATTGGAAAGATATTGCATTTGACCATGAAAATGTAGCGATTATTGCACACTAATGTCCATAATCAGAATAAAACCCATTTTCTTACAGTATGGTAAGATATGTAAACCCCCTGTTGTTGTTTTTTTCATTTTCGGTTGTGTTTAAATTTAACATTAATATAAAACTTTAAAGCTCGTTTTTAACTTAGGTTAAAGGACAACGGGTAAACAAAAATAGTTCAGTGAGATTTTTAATTACGTTTTAATGATATATTACAATAAATAACAATCACAATTCTTTAAAGAACATTGCATATGAAACGTAAAATATTAATACAACTGAATCGGGTCCCGTTATTCAATTAGCTTTTACAATATTCAATATGTATGCAAAATAATCTATTTAAAAATAATGATAATAATAATAATATTATTAATGAGTCTTGTTTTCATAAGTTTTTGTTTTTAATGTATAAAAAAGGTTTTTGCTCTCTCTCTCTGATCGCTTCAATTTTAAATACAGGAACAATATTATGTAACTTTCTGCGTTCAAACTAACCGTTTATTTAACGTAAAACTATCTTTCGCAGCAAATAAAACTGATCACTGTGATATATACGGAAAATAAAAGTTAATAGCAGTTATTCGGCATTATACCCATGTCGAGAAATACGTCATATCTTAAAAACTGAAAACTTAATAATAACATTATGTGTTGTATTCAGGACAGACAATAGAACACGGACGCATGCACATAGCATTAGCACCCATTACCTCATTCGGACCCATATCTTGCGTCAAAAGTATGTTTTTAATAATTTACAAGTAGTTGATACAAACAAAACAACGTATTAAACGTTTGCCAACCTTCTCACAGGTTACAATTCAAGTTTCATAAATGCATCTATAACTGGATAACAATAGTTCATGTTTTTTACGAAATGAGCATAAACCTTATCATCAAACCTTAATGAATAAAATAAAATCATTGATTTATATTGATTGTTAACAATATCAAGAGCACTTGTCTCTTCAAAGAATCATACTTCTACTACTACTACTACAACAACTACTACTACTACTTCTACTTCTACTACTACTACAACTTCTACAACTACTTCAACTTAAAATAATAATAATCATAATAACAATAATAATAATAATAATATTTTTTTTTAATAATAATGATTATATTAAAAATAATAATGATAAAATAATCATAATAATATAAATAACGAGAAAAGTAATGTTGATATTATTCCTGTATGGGAACCATATCTTTTTCATCACTTCATAATTCATTTTTTAACAGTATGTTTTAATATGTGTATATCTCATATACCTCATATTGACCCATACGTTCAGTGTGTGTCACAAAAGAAAAACAGTTCATCGTTGTCCAACCAATACAGGTAACTTGCTTTTTGGATCATTAACGTGTTTTTCGAATTTCCTTTCCCATTTATAACTGCTGAATCATTTTAAAATTTATATTACATAGTTAACACAAAAAAAGGTAGCTAGATTGTGTAGTAGTATGGACGTTTGCCAGTCTTTCTTGCAGATTGTAGCTCGTGTACCACAATAAACACTTTCTCATGGCACCCTAAATGGCCAACAATATTGCTTGTTTCTTAAGAAATGAACCTGTTTATCATCGAACCTAACTAAATTAAAATTGGGGGGATAACACTTATTGAGAAAGGATATCATTGTTCGTCATTCTATGTTACCGTATGGCTGATTTTGCTCAAGTGTGAAGCTGGTTCTTTGACTTTTCACTCAAAAGTGTTTAATAAAAGTTGGACATTTCATTGGGCGTCTTGTTTCTGCTACTATCGTAAGTGTTTATATAAATAGGTTGAGATCAGATATTCGAGGATTTCATTACGACTTGTCTCAGCTGCTTCCGTTATTCAAATTCATTTGAAAACGTTCTTTAAATGATGTATTATAGCAAGCATATAAGGGAATTGTTCGTTATCGTTCTCGTGATTGAATCGTCATTGTGTGACCTACATGAACCACGATGTTACAGTCGGTTTGACTACGAGGAGAAAATGCTGGAGAAAATGGTTAGAACTGAGGTCAAGATGGAGGAGCTCCTCGGTAAACTAGAAGCGCTGGAAAAGAGGCAAACGAATGTTGAAACTGAGATGGACACTTCGACAAAGAAAATACAAGATCAAGTCAAGAAACACGATACTGAAATAGAGATGTCAGCGAAGGGGATTCAAGATTTGGAAGAAAGATACAAGAGCTTACAAACTGAGTTTGAAAACTCGACAAAATCCTATTTTGACGGGCGTGAGAAATCCCTTGAGGTATTCGATCAACGTCTGGACGCTATGTCCAAGAATATTTCAGGTACGTTTAGATAAGTTTGCAACCTAATTAATTGTAGAAACAAGCGATAAAACAGCGCGTATAAATGTAATTTTTACATTAATAGAAACAGGTATCGAACACGATATTATGCTTACCGTATTGAATAAAACCGGAATATTATATAACATAATTATTTCAGACGCCAAACGAAATTTGTGCAACGAATATATACTTAAATATCAATTAATATAGAGAGAGATATATGAGAATTTACTTGTATCAATTGTATTAATAAATAAAGTGATTTTTCTTACATTGACTGTTTACCAGTTTAAAGTTTATTTCAAAAAGTATGAACCTCAATAAGCTTTCCGTTATATTCGTAAATATCAACAAGCACTTCGGCCATTTGTTCAATAAATATTTTTTTCTCAAAAGCGTATCCAAAATGTAAGGGCTATGGTCCCTACACCGTTTATTTTAAATGTTCAAGTAAACTATTTATTTCAATATGGTTGAAACGTCAATTTTATGCAAAAATACACCAGAATGCACAATTGATAAGTACACTTAAAGAAGAAATTCTTCATCTCTTTATGAAGGGTGAGCACGCTTATTTAAGAAATATAACACACCACTGAGGGCCATATGACATTATAAGGACCGGTCAGTCAGCCTACGAAGGTGTATAACGCCTCGGTCCATTTACCTTCGGGGGCTGACTGGTCGGTCCTTATAATGCCATATGGCCCGAAGTCGTGTGTTATAAACCTTATACTTTACCAAACATTTCATATTACTATTCATTATTTTGAAAGCGCTATTAATGTTTTTCATTGAAAAAACAATCAATGTTTACTTGCAACAATTGTTCGCAGTTGTGGAAATCACAAGTCGTACTCAGCATTTTTATGACGTCAGCCGTCCATATTGTATGACGTCAGCGGTCCGAGATCCGAACCGGCTAAAAATATGATATGGACCGCTGACGTCATAAAACTAGGTTTTTGATTAAAATACACTGATATATGGACCGATCGACCTTATATGTACATATAAAAGACACATTTATGTAAGGTATAATATATATAAATATATATGAATTTATATATTGTTTGTTGGAACTGTAGTGTTACTTTATATGATTTCAGAGAGTATGCAACCATCTCCTGTTGCCTTCTTCGTAATCATATCGTCCCGTTTTACAACATCTTCCTACCATCAGACGCTCGTATTCAACAAACCTGTCACGGACGTAGGCGGGGTTACAACCAGAGGACAGGCGTGTTCACCGCCCCGGTCGACGGTCTATACGTATTCTCAACTTCTGTCATGGTTGACCTGGCCACGTCGAATACCTTCGCCAATATTAGAATAAACAAGAACGGCAGTTACGTATGGACCCTATATGTTAACGACAGTGACGGTAACTTCGAGACAGTGCCCACCACTGTCATTCTATCGCTGCAGGTCGGGGATACCGTAAAATTGACATGCAATCAAAGTGGGCAAATCATTCATGAATTTTCGTTCATTTCAGATTTTAGATTGTAATCAGCGCATGAATGAGCACAGAACATTTAAGTGGATTGAACTCACTATCGTTTTCCTTCAATTCAATTCGTTTTATTTAATTGATAGAAATCCTATTTGGTTCGTACTTCGGAATCTTTCTGATTTTGTGTTCTTTTGTTTGTCAAAAAAATAGATGAACCCTAAAAATAGATTCATGTATTAAAATGTTGAATAAATTGAACACATATGATATTTTGATTATTACATCAATATTGTTAGTTTTGCATATACTGTGATACCCTATATCAGCCCGAAAGCGTAGCTTGAAGACTTATCCAGATCATATGGATGATTGTGGGAGGTGGTATTAAAATGACATACGTGTATCATAAACTGTCATATACTTTCTACATATTCGAAAGTTTTCAGCATTCAAGTTGTATGAGCTTAGTTACATGTTTTTACAAATTTATGGATTGGAACCTTTAAAAACGTCCATTGTTCAATGGTATTAATTGACTGAAATAAACTCGATACCAAACTTTAAGGTTTCCCAACCACTAATATGGGAAGTTACGATTCTTTAGTTTAACAGGCTTAAGTAGCTTATTTTAATAAGCAAAATATTTACTTTAATTTTGAAAAATGGTTAACTGTTGTTATCATAAGGTTTATTCCTATTTAAAGTCGAAATATTCTAAAAGAAGTTAATATGACAAAAAAAGTGAGCTTAGCTTAATCTTGTTATAAGAGACTTAAGGCATTTCAAGAAATTGGGGCCTGGTGTCTTCATATGACTTTGGTATCATTTCAAATGGTTTTATGTGCAAAAAAAAAGACAATGCAACAATACGACGGGGGAAAACAAACAAGTGTGTTTGACCTTAAACAATTGCAAATCAGTTGAAATAAAAAGCAAACTTACATTCTACAATAAATTTAATGGAGAAATGGTCATTTATTTAACATATCACCAAACAGCAAGTATTACCATTATAAAGAATACACACATTACAGGAGGTGACCAGGCATCGAAATTTAACCATATGGTTAATGGAGAACTAACTTATTTGTTATTCGGATTCCTAAACAGCGGGATAAATACATCTGTTACGTTGTAAAGCACACTAGCTATTCTCAATCGCCTTTATTTACAAGTATTGCCACATTCGACAATGTAGCTGTAAATTATTTTTTAAATGTTATTCAAAATAAAGCATTCGGACCGACACAAAAAGTGATATTAGTAGTTAACATTTTTATTTCAATACCTAGATTATTAGATATACGTTTTACGTCACAAATATGACGTCATCAAACCAATCGGCAGGAAGGTAGTACGTACAAATTTGTAGTGTATCATTTAGTGGGATTATATGATTTTTCGATGGATTATATTCAGGTGTGATAATGTTTTATATCAGTAAGGGCAAAAAACGCTCATACCTTAACAATGTAATTGACAATATATCGTATACGATATATCATTTACACCCATTTTTACATATGCATTGTGCGTTCCAATTTCCTTGTTCTAATTTGTTACACGGTTAGTAGGTGACCCGATATGGAATGAACAGGTCATATGTAACCATATCCAAATATATCCGTCTATCCCATATCGCGTCACATACATACTCCTTAACGTATATATCACGTCGACAACTTGTCTTCATTGATCAAAACACAGACATTATCTGAGACGCCATTTTGCTATAATGTAATGAATAGCGACCTAATATAGAAATATATGGGTTCATCGAATTAACAATCCTGGACTGGCGTTACGTCATTCATGTTGTAGACGTGATATATTAACTTTACTTCATATAATCAAATATAGTATGTGGGTAGAAATTGATAAACTGTAGTCTCCTATAACTCACATATTGAGTGGCAATTAAAAATGTTATTTTATTATGTAATGTATGTTTCTATATTGTTTTTGAAATATTTCAATAAACTCTTAAACTGGTAGGTTAATATTTTATTATATTCCATATATAGTGGGCGTGTCGGTTAGTCGGTCGGTTTTGTACGGACGATAACGGGTGATAGAGCCTACGGATTTCAATACTTTTCAGTACACGTTTGTTTAACACCATAAAATACAGGTCAACTTTGACGTTGGTGACACACTAGTAATTATTCACGCACTCTTTAAGAATTTGCCAAAAAATCCGTGTCCGAACATTAACTCTTGAAAGGATGCTGACTAAATAAGCGATTTAAATACAAATGTTTAACACCAAAATGATTTACTTTGGTTACAAACAACTAATTTTTGACGAAGTTTTCCCCACTTTTCAACTTTGAATTTACCAAAATTACGGTGCCAAGACAATGATCCATGAAAGAGTTGACGGATTTCAAATGTTATTCAAAATAAAGCATTTAGACGGACAAAAAAAGATGACATTAACATTTCTATATTGTATTTTAATACCTAGTTTAAATACAAATTACGTTACAAATATGACGTTATGAAACAATTTGGCATGTACATATTTTCAGTGAATGATAGATTATGTGATTTTCGATTGATCATGTTTAGGGTGTGATTAAACGCTGCAAAAAAAGATTTATATCAATACAGTCAAAAACGCGCATATGTTTAGAAAGTACGTAGCAATATCTTATACGGTAGATCATTTACATCCAATTAATCTTAAGTACACATTATGCGTTATAATTTCAATGTTTAAATCTATGTTTATGCCAAACTACGTCGTTTCTAGCTTGCTACTGTGAAAATGTATATATTGTAATGATTATATTAAAATATATGGGGTAAGTAGGATATAAAGGGCATAGGAAACATATCCGAAATTATCCGTATGTTCCATATCGCGTCACATACTTACCCCATAACGTATAATTCACGTCGACAACTTGTTTACATAGTTCAAGACATCAACACTATTTGAGACGCCATCTTGGTACAATATAAAGATTAGCGACCAACTGTGGAAAAATATACGGTCACCGAGTATCCTGTCCTGGACTGTTGTTGTATCATGTCGAAAGGGTGATATATTAACGTTACTTCATATATGCATTTATAGCATTTGGGTACAAGTTGATTAACTGTAGTCTACTATAACGCATTATTGAGTTGCAATTCATTATTTTTTGGAAATATTTTAATAAACTATCAAACTAGTAGAGTAATATTTTTAATACCCCCACCAAACAAGGTTTGTGGGAGTCTAAAGGAGTATATATAGTCGTAGGTGCAGAATTGCAACAGGGATCAAAACACATATCTAGCAGCGCTGAGGTTCTCTTGGTCAAGTACCAAGTATGTATGTGTGTGTAACGTCAGTTCGGCAAACATCATCACTGAACCGCTACCATATGTTTCTCGCTCAAATACACACGCATCGTTCAAATTTCGATCTCGATATATGTATACTCGCATTCTTCCATCGCTGTTGTAAAAGTTGAACTGCCACTTCGCTCGTTATCATGTGCGTTGCCAATGTTGCAGTAGATTTGAAATGGTGGAGACGTCTGCCAAAGAGTCGAGCAACATGTAAATAAACAAATTTCAATGTAAAAAAACAATCACAGTTAATTTTGCACTTTTCTTGAACCTTGAGTGAAGATGTTGAAACTGCATATTTGTGCAATTAAAAGCATGACAATTTAAAAAAAATACATTAACATGCGTTTATGAGTGAATGGCCGGCCTGCAACATGTCATATGCGCGAACGAGCTATTGGTTACTAAAAGCTCACTCTATAATAGAAATATACTGCGCATTACTCACATATTGATTGAATCGACAAAGCCATTTTTGTTGTCCTCAGTGTTAATACACCTTTTCAAAAATAAAAAGTAACAATATGATACTGAGTGTAATAAACCTATAGACATTTTATACCAAGATATGTTGCGGACGATTCGAACCAATCAGACAAATATTGTAATGTATTTTTCGTACCCATTTTGGAAATTTATACAGGCTGTTTCCTTGCCACCGGAATAATTACTTTGAAAAATCCATTTTAGTGCATATATTATTCATCAGCATATCTAATGGAACGTATCATAAAATTTAAATTATTCTCCATACCATGTACATATTTCAATCTGCCTCTCCTGGCAACATGACAAAAGACATTGTCATTGTGCCAACCTTCCGCTGCTGTACTTACAATATTTGTTTGATTAACTTAATAACTACAATGGTATAATTTATTACACAGTGCAAATATTGCCGATGTATATGAGATATACTTCTTCAAAATTGAATGACCTTGTCATCATTAGTTATACGAAATTTCTTCTTATTTACCAATATGTTAGAACATACACCTTGCGAAAAATGGATCAATTTAGCATAGGAAATATTTCTAAAGTATAATGTTTCTAACCCTAGCGCCTTGGTGTGTTGAATGACGTGGGGAATTACCGATTCTTTTGATATGAGCTCAAAACCGAATTGATTTCTTCTTTTTTATAGATACCTTAAAAGCAATATAAAACGACATTTAATTGCATGTGATCAGAAAAAAACGTTTGAAAACGTAACGTCGTTTCGGTTTAATTTCGAATTGAGAACGGGCAAAAATATCAAAACACAATACTAAATGCATACATTATATCTCCATTATATCTCCATTTAGCCAATTCAGCAATATTACAATGCATGTTGACTGGCTTACTCCTTCATAGGTAAGTTATTATTATCTGTTCGCTGTTTGGCAGCGTGCTATTCTTTGTTTTATTCACTCAGTCAGAAATAATTCCGTGCACGGAGATTTTAAAAATCCCGTATCGTCTAAAATCGCAAGAACGACTTGTATGAGTTAAGTATCTTCTAGATAAACTATTTACAACCTCCTGTGTCGCCTGTAATCGCCGAGATTGGCTGGTTTCTGGTCATTACATTCTAAAATGAAGAAACATTGGAAGCACAAACTACAATGATTAAAAAAAGAACAGTATTCTATTTCCAAGAGTTTAAAAGACATGTCCATGTAAAGTTAAACACAGCACTTGCTTTAACAGTATTATATGGCCAGAAAGACGTTTATAAACGCTCACGAACGACCATAAGATATATTCATACACCGTTATTGTTCCTAAGACGCCTAAAGATCTCTCTGAATGGCACAAAACCGTCATTGACCCCGTGGATTGCTCTCAATACGAACATAGCAGACGTCGTAATACATATAGTTTTACATGAATGCATGTCACGTATTTAAACATATAAAAATCTCATAAATTAATTTATGAAAATGAAAGTCAATGTCTTAAGCATTCATGGTTACTCGTTCACATTGAGTCAGATATATTATCATAACTAATATACTGAGTTGTATTATCAATAATTGAGTTACGTATAATAAATGCTTCTATGATATATTTACAAACATTTATATCTTCATTTTCTACATGATTTCTGTAATTCATTGAATTTGAATACAGATAGATTAACATAGTAGAGTCGCTTTTATAAGTTTACAGTAATTAACATCAAAATCGTCAGATACAAATAAAGTGATATTCTTACTCTTTGTCCCCCTACTATTACAATTTAAACAATAGCGTTCAATTAGCGGTATATTGATTTTAATATGCGTAGTACATTGGCAAATATTGAATAAGTATGTCAAAACTAACAAGACCCCTAAATGTGTTTCCGACTTATTGCACAATCATTTGCTTCTATGTATATATACTGAAACAAAGAAATGTTTTAGATAATACATATTCAGCCTGATTGGGTGTAGTTAAATTTCTTATTAAAATGAATATTTTGCACTAGTTGATCCAGGAAGATGAGACCGCACCCTGTGCCCCGCACCACTAAAATCGTCAAAGTTTGCTTTTTTCAATATAGGAGAATAAAAGAAATAAAAAATGCCCAAAATGCACCATATCGGACTATAAATTGCTACCATTTCTTGGGGGAATACCCCAATTTCCCCCTGCGTTAAACCAAATAAAGCTCGGTTCTTAGGGAGGGCCCCAGTCAAAATGTTACTCTCATAAGTTACGCCCCCTCTAACGTTGAATGCTGACGCCACCCCTGTTTTGCACATCCGAATAATTAAGTGCAGTCAATTTAAGAAACAAAAGAGCCAGAAATATTGCTGTTTGCTTTATAGGACAATATCCGTTCGCAGTAACCCTGTTGAAAACTATGATATGCACGGATCGTTCCTATGAAGCCTGATGAAATACGAGGAGATTCAAGATAAAACAAAGTGTAATATATCAGACACGAAACAGACTTTCTTTGAGCGAATTTAAAAAGAAAAACATGCGCCAAAGCAATCAAGATAAGATTTGGCCTGTCTAATGTATATATCAAATGTATGGCATTATGTTCCCAGAGAAATTACTTTAAATAAATGTTACGTATATCAGATGACGCGACTTTGGCAGTTTTATCACTTGTTCCATGCCGTGTTTCATGATGAAATAAATTATGTTCGTGGGAAAGATATGGCAGGTATGTTATTTACATGTTATGAACTCAAAATCAGGGCTTATTTATTAGAGTGGAACGAATGGAACCCCTGGGAAAATGTGTTTAAAGGGCCATGCCAACAAATGATACAAAACGTTCAGCATTTATTCCATCTAGAGAGATAAAAACAATCAAGGAAATTTTCACTCAAACCAACGATTTTCTCCTTACCAATTTATGGCCGAAATTTAAACCCATTTCAAACGTCACAACACAAATTATTTTCAACTTATAAAAGTAAAGCATCTATTTGTCTCTTTCGGCTAAAATCAATGCAAAAAATGAAAGAAATTTGACCTTTTAACTTTTTCTTGTCATCAATTATAATGGATGGTTGTTTAACTGTCGAATCAATTAAGAATGAGAGCATGTGTTCTGCTAGCATTGTATAGTAACAAATACTGCTTTGCTGGCTTAAGCAATATGACCCCTACGTTATTTTCCTGGTTCTACTGGAATAAGTACAATCTCATGTTCATTAGTGTTGTGATACACCACACGACCCATATTGTCACAGAATGAGTGTTTGGTTGTTCTTCCAGATACCCATTGTATACTGGAATGACAGTATACTTTTTGGGTTATGTAGTAAACTTCAATAGATTGGAATTGATAATGAAAAGGAAGCCATTATTACACACTAATGTCCAAAATCAGAATGGTTCACATTTTTACGGTCTGGAAACATGTAAAACCACTTTTGTTGTTTTGTTTCTTTTCATTTTCTTTTGTGTTTAAATTAAACATCAATATAAAACTTTAAAGCTAGTTCTTAACATGCGTCAAAGGACATCAGGAAAAAAAAATTCAGTGAGTTTTTATTCCGTTATGATGTGATTTTAATATTACGAAAACACCCCGATATCTGTCAGTTATTTGCCAGTGAAGATATAAATTTTATTCGTTCTTTTTGACACATACAAATATCCATTCAATTAAGAAGTCTACAATTACGTTACCTGATGGAGAAGACCAGCTGACGTTTGTTTGTGTATTTTGGTAATGTCTATTATTCTTCGATTAGTTTTTAAAAGACTTAATTCATTTCCAACACGAAAGTTATTATTAAACCAATGTCGGAAAAATTCGTCATTTCTTGGTAAAAATGAAAACACAATCTGTGTTGTATTTAGGACATTCAATAGAACACAGATATGTGTTTATCGCATTTGCACCAATAACATTATATGTTGCGTCACAAATAACATTTTTTATAGTTTACAAATAGTTGATACAAATAAAACAACGTATTAAAGGTGTGCAATCCTTCTTAAAGGTTAAAATTCGAGTTTCATCATTGCATCTATAACTGGATAACACTATTTAATATTTCTTAAGAAATGAACTTGAACCCTTTATTATCGAACCTTAATAAATAAAAAGTTCGTTGATTTAAATTGATTGTAAACAGTAGCATTGTTCCTTATTTCATAGTATCACATGGCTGATATTGACATTTTAACTTAAGTGTGAAGCTGGTACTTTATTTATTTTTTTTATTCTCAAGTGTTTATAAAGATGTTGGGCATTTCATTAGGCGACTTGTTTATGTTTAAACTATCGGTTACTGATCTTGTTTCTGTAGGTTTTCATATAAGTATTGTGTCTGCTGCTGTCTAAGTGTTTATAAATATGTTGAGATCAGAAATTTGAGGATTTCATTACGACTTGTCTCAGCTACTTCCGTTATTCAAATTCATTAAAATTCTCTTTAACATGTATTCTAGCAAGCAAATTAGGGAATTGTTCATAATTCTCGTGATTAAATCATCACTGTGTGAAATAAATGAACCGCGTTGTTACAGTCGGTTCGACTACGAGGAAAAAATGCTAGAGAAAATGGTGAGAACTGAGGTCAAGATGGAGGAGCTCCTCGGTAAACTGGAAGAGCTGGAAAAGGGGCTAATGAACGTTAAAACTGAGGTGGACACTTCGACAAAGAAAATACAAGATCAAGAAAAGAAACACGATACTGAAATAGAGATGACAAAGAAGGGTATTCAAGCTTTGGAAGAAAAATACTATATCTTACAAACTGATTTAGAAAAGTTTGAAAATTCTACGAAATCTAGTCTGGACGCTTTGTCCAGGAATATTACAGGTACCTAAGATTAGTTTGCTACCAAATTTATTGTAGAACCAAGGTACAAATCAGCGCGTATAAGTGTAATTTATACATTTAAATACTCGGCAAAAAAGTCATGCGACTAGGTATATAATTTTGAATGTATTTAAAAAAACATTTTTTAATATGAAAGAATAAATCAAGAACAATCGCTAATTACAAATTTTAATGAAGTTTATTGCTATGAATAATGCACTTTATCGATTTAATCAGTATAGTGGTGTAAAGGTCACAATATAGCTCGTTTCGGCGTTTAACCACTATGTATAACCAACCACTGGAATCGTACAAATCCCAAACAAAATCAACAAAAATAATGTAAAACAACGAAAGGTTAACAATATCAAAAGAATATCACACGACTACAAAGCCATATTTTTATTTCATATTCTTAATAAAGTCGTATTCTTATTTTTTTAAACATTAATAATGTGTATATCCCCCGTAATTGTTCCTGCATTCAATCACTCTGGCTCTTAATGTTTTTGTTTTATTTGCTGTTGTAAAACCGCTAATATCAACGGCCATTTATCCAATATATGTTTTTCTCATTAGCGGATCCACAATGTAATGGCTGTGATTCGTCCACTGTTTTTTTAAATCTTAAAGTAAACTAGTAATGTCAAGATATGGTTAAAAATACAAGTTATGCAACAATAACAATATTATGCAAAACTGATGAATACACTGGGACAAGACTTTCAGTTCAGAATAAACAGGGGTGCACGCTTTTATATTGCTTGTTCACATTGAATAGTGCAAAACAGTTTGTTTGTTATTTTGCATGATTTCAGCGAATATGCACCACTCTCCCGTTGCCTTCTTCGCCACTCTTTCGTCCGATTTAGGAACATCATTCTCCCCTAAAACGATCGTATACAACAATGTTGTCACAGACGTGGGTGGAGGCTACAACCCGGGGACAGGCGTGTTCATCGCCCCGGTCGATGGTCTATACGTGTTCTCAACTTCTGTCATGATGATCCTATCCACGTCGACGACCTACGCTAATGTCAGAATAAAAAAGAACGACAGTCACATAGTGACCCTCGTTGTCGAGGACAGAGACGGTCAATTTGAGACAGTCACGGGTACTGTCATTCTCTCGTTGCAGGTCGGGGATACCGTAATGGTGACAAGTGGACGGTACATTTATGGCGGCTATACTTTCTTATCTGGTTTTAAATTGTAATCATTTCGTCAATGAGCACAGGAAATTTCAGTGGAATGAGCTTGCCTAACGTGTTTACTTATAAGAACATGTTGATAAACATTTACAATTCATTTATAAAAATCAAATTTAATTAGTACTCAGGAAAGAAACTATATGACATTGTGCCTTTTTTGTCTTAAAAGCTGAATTCATGACACAGATCATTCCACACTGATTAAAAATATAAATGATCGTTTTATCATAGTTTCATATTTTGAAAAACGTACAAAGAAAGAACTTAAAGAAAAGTTTGCTTAGTACTGACATATCGATATGCATATATGCGATATGTGGTAATTGTTTCGAAGTAATAGATGTGGCATATATGTTCATATTTAGAAAAACAATATATTTCCAATATTTACAGATTATTGTATGGCAAATGTCATATCGGACCCCGTATCACCCCCAAGACCGTGTATCTTCATGGTCGAAGGGAAGATGATGTGGAACGATATGCAATTTAAAACATATCATGAACTTATTATCATATAATTTCTAAAGGTTAAAAAGCGCTTAGCATTCAAGTTGTGTATTCAGCTACATACTGTGGCAAAAGTTTGATAGAAACCTTTAAAAACTTTCATTGACTGACATACAAATCATGATTCTATACCTTAGGCTTACGGTAGCCCGTCCTCAAATATGGGAAGTGTTGAAGCCTGTTGACCACATATTATTTTGGAATCATTTGAAAGGGTTTTACATGTATGTGCAATAAAAAAAATTGTGAAAACTAGACAAAAAAACAACAAAAAACAACAACATTTTGCTACTGAGCTTGTTTCTGTATTTTTTCACATAAGTATTTGACATTGGATTTCAATACAAACTACAATATTTTCATGTTTAATTAAGTTGTACTTCAATTTACATAACAGTTATTAGTAAGCAACATCCATTCAAAGATACCAAAATTCCTTCTATGTAAATATATATATTGTTGTAACACTAGTTTATAGCTTCATACAAATAACATTCATGTTTTAAAATAATATTGTGTTGCCAGTATACGAACTATAGTCTCCTATAACTCAGATATTGAGTAGCAATACATTCTATTATTATTTTATCAGTTTGTGTATATGGTTTTTAATGTGATCACACTCGTATAATTTGTTCTTTTGTTGCATGTGTTGTACATATGTTAACATATATACTAACATAAATATCATAGTACATTCATTCTTCTGTTCTAACCGCTTGAACAGTTATCTGTATCGTCAATGATAAAGCTCGAAGATAAACTGTTCTAACATCAAATGATATTTACTCTCATACAAGAAAAAATATATTTCCCCTTTTGAAAAGATGTTTGCATGTACAGATATGAATATAAAATAAATGCATCGTCGATTGAGGACTGCGACTGTCATTATTTCCGAATATAAATCGCGTACAATGAGAAAAAAGCTAAACATAAGACTAGCGATCAAATATATACTGATACGCCAACAATATATGTTACTTGGAAGCATGGTTTTGAAACAATGGAATCCAATGTGCAGTCACGTTTTTGTTCATATAAATATAGTAACCCAGTTGATACAAACTTCATATAAAAGAATACAGCAGTACATGCAAATTAAGTCTATTGATAATACTTTGTTACACGTGTATCCAACTTACGGGCAAACGTATCAGGTGTTCGGGTATGGCACTGTTAGCAAAGTGCATAACCGAAACAACAACTGCGGTATCATAGTGCACCAAGGTCTTTGCAACAATAAACGTAGACCGTGAGAGAAATTATTAGGATTTGCACCCAGTCTGTGTCTTAGATATTGTGGTCATGACCTCTGGAAAATTGGAAAAATGCAGCAAGCGTTGTCCGCGAACATTTTAAAATGAATTTTTACTGCTTATGTATGTACGTTTATGGTAAGTTGTCGTTTCTCGCGTAAATGTAATAAAGTTTTTTTTTCAACGTGAATGGAAAGGAATTGTAAAAACGAATTTAAAAATGGCCAGTATGTGGTGCAAACATATTGATACCAATACAATAAGCGACTACAGCTGCAGCCTCTTGCCTTTATTTGGCAGTGCTACTGTTCTGTTTTGTATTATGGTTTTGTTAGATAAAGCCAATAGTTCCCGTATGAGACTAGACACCTAAAAGGAGAATGATAACGACCCGAGAACTCATTTATGATCCTAAAAGACTTTACAGACATAACTCATAAAAGTTCAGATGTCTCACTCTGTGATAGAAATAAACTGCGTTTTACTCACATATTTATTGAAATGACAAAGCTAATTTTGTAAAACAATTTCGGACGGTTATCCTTAAAGTTATGTTTCTTTTTGAATCAACCGCCTGACACCTATGGAGGCTATTCGCCAAAAGTCCAGACGTGTATGTGTGTATTTTGGGTTTGTAACATTGATGATTTACCAATTTACATTTTACAACCACCAACTCATCGGTTGTATGTTTACATTTTTCACTGCACATTTTCATTTTTTATTGTACCGATTGGAGTTTTATTCTCGTTGCATCTATTCAACAGACGATTCAGTCGTGTTTATAAAGTTGTGTATGTTGAACACTCGTCATTCTGTGAAAGTCACATGCCGAGTTTTACATTGCGGTGTGCAGAAGACAGATTTCAGTTCGTAGTTCTATAAAGTACATTGTATGGTGGTGACTTTTCATTCGCAGTTGAACATGTTTACGAGATGAATTTAATTTTATTTATAGATAGCTCCGCCTTAACCATGTCATAACTCCGCTTTAACCATGTCTTAACTCCTCCTTACGTCTTTCGGAAATTTCCGCTATCACTCGACTCTATTTAAACCAATTATGGATACTTTGGACCATTGACATTGCGAACCTTATTATGGACATTACGAATCATCCATATTATGACACTTTGGACTATGATTTGGAAAAACGATGGATTATAAATTATTTCATGTCGAATAAAATAATATATGATATTACAACATGTTTTGTCTATATAATGGTGATTAATACGCACATATGACATGAAATGAGATGTATGCAAAATGATACTTGACTCAAACACAACAAAATGTAAGTCATTAGCATTAAATTATACTTCAAGAATGAAAAGTCCCATTGTCTTATTTTTCTTTTAAAGCTGCACTCTCACAGATTGACCGTGTTGACAAGTATTTTTATTTTTTGTTTTGGAATTAGCCAATTTTTGCGTAAATGTCTGCATACCAGTGGTATAAGACTGCTGACAAAAGATCAGATACAATTTTTCAGTTTTACGTTCGCAAATTGATGTTTTATGGCTAAAAGTGATACTACAGTAACGTTTTAAAAAATAAATGAAAAATGTCGGCAGTTTTCCAAACAATTTAGATCTGTTTTATTGTGAGTAATCTTATTAATTGTATAGAAAGCATTGCTGCCAAAATCAGCCGAGTCTGGGACAAAAAAGGTTGTCAAAACTGTCAATCTGTGAGAGTGCAGCTTTAAATTACTATAAACACTATTTTAAATTCTACCATTAGAGGACACTTTCTTGCCTTTGTGCAATGTTTAAGATTGCAAGTAATATTAGATAATTTAAAATTTACGAAGAAAAAAATATAAATTTTTATTAAGTTGAAATTATTCACTAAGATGCTCCAGAGGTTTATTACCTGGTAGCTGGAACTGTATGGATAAAATGGATAAACAACTTCATTTAACTCGTACACTATACTGTAAAGAATATTATTTTATAGGTAAGTAATAAAGTATTTTAATGATGAAGTCAATTTATTGCTAATAAAAAATTATTACTTGCTGCTACCTTTTATATCCCACCCTCACTCAACAGTCACGGCTTTTTTTCACATTTAGGTGAAGCGGCCCTAGCCCTTTTTGAGGGGAAAAATCGCGCGTTTGTTTTTCTAATCTAAGACTCACGATATCTTTTTTTTAGTTCTTGAAACCCCCCCACTTGATTGTTATGGTTCACAGTGGCAGATCCAGTAATTCATAACTGGGGGACACAGTTGGGTTGGAGGACTTCCATCCACATGGATATTTTGTTTTAATGATGTATTGAAATTACACGTTTACAACATACATGCTTATTAAGATAGTACAATTTTTTGTAAATGTATAACATCTGACAAAACTAGTTGGATATCATTATGATGTCCATCAAAAGTTTCGTGGGTTTGCTGGAGCAGGTTTTGAACAGGGACTTGCGTTAGAGGGGCGTTACTTAGGGGCACAACTTTTTGGACATGATCCCTCGAGTGGGCATGACATTAATATGTTTAAAATGTGGGAAGTGGGGTTTAGGGGTACTTCCCCTAGAATATTTTAAATATTTTTAGACTGAATTGGTGCATTATGGCGTAAATAAGTAATATTGACAAAAAACCCTTTAAGTTTACTTGCGGGCCAATTGGGGGGGGACACAGGCCCTACAGCTCCCTCCCCCCCACTGAAAGACCCGCCCATGGTCCACTTGTAAATATAAAATTAATGAATTTTTTTTTGCTTGCTTGGGTTTATAAGTAAAAAAGAAAACTGACAGGGGCAGTATAAATCTGGGTCCGTGAGCCCAGCTCAGATACACCCAACTGCAATTGACTAAATAATATGGTTATTTATAACCCATTTAGGAACATTGATCGTCAAAATAAAATAAAAGTTAGTTTTAGTTTTTATTGTGAAATAAAGAGAGAGTACTCGGACTTACAACCGGGAATTTACAGGAGGTAGGCGAAGATGTTATCTCCCTTGCTTGATTGGACGGAAATAAACGAAAGAAAATCTGATTCGTTAGCTCTGCCCATTCACCTTCGTTTCTTTCGGTGACATTTACCATATAAGGTATAGCGAAATCGTCTATCCTTGTAATTCTGAACTTGTCAATTCACTTTTGTAAACCTGGACTTGTTGGACTGCAAATGTTCATTTTACGAATGCGAGTGTCGACTGTAGGATTGCAGTTTTACATATGCATGATTCGGCTTTCTAAATTACATCATCATATTGTTAAAGGCAAGTTATACGATCTATGTTTTAGTGAGTTTATACAGGGTAGATCTGACAAATATACATTTTGACTACTATAATGACAAATGACAAATCAATACGGAAAAACTGACGATTAGAAACAACAAATAACACGTCTACATTGACAAATGTAAGAGATATTTAGTACGATTAAGAAGCACATTGTGGGAATTACACGTCTGGACTTTTGGCAACGAATAGCCTCCATAGACACCGCCGCCGATAAAGGAGTTCCATTTTACAGATGTATCAGATCTACACATGTGAATGTTAACATTGTGAAATGCTATACTGAAACTGGACAAAATCCTATTCTGCAAAAAAACAGTAACAGTTAATGAGTAAACAAGTAGAATTTATTCGCACGTGAAACTTGGAGGCTTCAAGTAGAATGTATTCGTACGTGAAATTCGGAGGAATCGTACCATAAAACTGTTGTTCCCAGGTACACAGTGGACTATTCGCAGTAATTTTAAAAATTATACCAAAATTGTTTGGACATTTTTAATCCTGTTTGAAAGTTACTTAGGGTGTTCTCTAGCCTCTGAAATAACTCTACAAATTAATACACAAAATAGTATCAGGCAGTATATATAATGGAACATATCATAAGCTTTAAAAAATATCCATGCTATGTACAGATTTCAAATCAGCCTCTCATGGCAACATTAAAATGTACACTTTCATCTTGGCTGCAAAACTTCCCCTGCAATACTTACAATACTTTTAATTACTTTCCTGACTTAAATGGCTTACTTCATTACACAGTGCAAATATTAGCCGATGTATCTGAGATATACTACTTCAAAATTGAAAAACATTTCCATCACTATATCGAGTTATACGGAATATCCTCCTTTATGTGGATAAAATGTTAACCAATATAATATAATGTTAGAATATAATTTTGGAATAAAATAGCTCATGTTAGCATGGGAAATCATTTTTAATACAACCTCTTTCACCCTCGCCCTATGGTGTGATGCATGCCGTTAGCATTACCGATTCAAATACATTGAAAATGATCTCAAAAGCGTTTTTTTTCATCTACTATATGCCTTCAAAGAATATAAATTGACATTTAATTGTATGTTATCGAAAAACCTGCCAAACCGTATGCGAACGTAACGTCGTTTCCGTTTAATTTCGACGAGAACGGGCAAAAATCTCAAAACAGCTCATGTTACCAAATACATACATTTTATCTCCATTTAGCAAATTCATCAATACTTTAATGCATGTTGACTGGTTCACTCTTGATAGGTAATGTATCCGTGATATTATCCTCTGTTCGCTTGACTGAATCTTCAACCTTTGGTCATAACAATGCTGCGCGCTGCCCTCTCGGTCTGACAATGTTACTCCTCTAGTGTCACTGAAACCAACGGTATCACTGTGACTTTTTTATTCACCCAGAAGGAAATTACTCCGTACACGGAGTTTTTACAACGTCCTGTATAGTCCGAAATCGCACGAATGGCTGACTGTTTAGTATCTTCATTTTTATTACATGATATCTGTACTTTATTGAATTTGAATACAGATGGATTAACATAGGAATATCGTTTAACAGTAATTGACAATAAAATCGACAGATCGACAAATGAAGTGATATTCTTACTCTATGTCCTTACTATAACATAAACAATAGCGTTCGAGTCGTGGTATATCATTACATGTATCTTGCTCTTAATATGCGTAGTACACTGACATTGTAAGTATGTCAAAACTAACAAGATACCTTAATATTATATAGTTTACGAATGTTTGTACATATTCTAAATTAATAATAATTGTTTTAGACAATCCATATTCAGCCTTGTCAGTGGTAGTTTTTTTTTTATTAAAATGAATATTTTACACTAGCGGTTCCAGGGGCGATATGACCGCAACCGCCCCCCCCCCCCAAATCGTCAAAAAAATCCTTTTTATTTTAATATAGGAGAATATAATTAATAAAATACGCCAGAAATGCACAGCTACGAACTAGAAATTGTTTACATTTCTGGGGGGACCATCTCAATATCTCCAACACTTAAAACCATATAAATTCGGTTCATAGGGAGGAGCGCAATTCAAAACGTTGCGCCTGTGAGTAACGCCCGTCTAAAGTTAAATATTGACTACATCCCTGTTTTGCACACCGGGACAATAACAGTTGGTTGTAACCCTGTTGAAAATCTATGATATGCATGGATGCATGGATTGCTCCTAACAAATCTGATGAAATACGAGGAGATTCAATATAAATCAAATGTTCATAAACATCAGACACGAAACAGACTTTCTTTAAGCGAAATTAATTAGAAAAACATGCGCCAAAGCATTCAATATAATTATTTGGCCTATGAAACATATATATCAAACTATTATCATTATGTTTCGCGAAAAAACTCAAATAAATGTAATTCATATTAGATGACGCTATTTTATCACTTGTTTCATGCCGTGTTTCATGATGAAATAAATCCTGTCCGTGGGAAAAATATTGCAGATATGTTATCTACATGTTATGAACTCAAAATAATATAGGAATATAATGACCAAAATAAGTATCTATATCTATTTGTACGTATAGAAGCGCATACTTTTTTATTTGCATAAGAGATAAGAATTATTTCAATTGACGTGACAGTGTCCAATAAGTTGACAATAGCGCCATGGAATTCATGATTTGGACCTTGGTGTTTACATGTTATAAGTAAGTATAACGCCTCAAACTGTCCATTATGTCAGCGAAAAAACTGCGTGCCTCGGACTATTCTTTCTCTGTCATAACGGACAGTTTTCGGCCGTTTACCATTACTTGTTTTATATCTCAGAGCAAGTACAATTGATCACTGCTATATATACAAAACATGTCTGCGCGTTAAATAAAGGAAATAAGCTGTTATTATTTTGCATTATACCCATGTCGGAAGATACGTCATTTCTTGTTAAAAACTGAAATTTTGATAAAAAGTAATCCTGTGTTGTATTCAGGTCAGACGACAGAACACAGATGTATGCATATCGCATTTGCAGCTTTTACCCCATTCGGACCCATATTTTGCGACAATAAGAACCTTTTGATGATTTACAAAAAAATATACAAATAAATTAACGTATTAAACGATTTGTCATCGTTCTTGCAGGATGTAATTCAAATTTCATAATTTAACTTAAGTTTGAAGCTTGCACTTTAGCTTTGCACTCTAAAGTGTTTATAAAGATGTCAGGCATTTCATTGGGTGACTTGGTTCTGCTGCTGTCTTAAATGTTAGTAAAAAGGATGAGATCATAAATTTGAGAGTTCCGCATAGCAACTTGTCTCAGCTGCTTTCATAATTCAAATTGAAAATGTATTCTGGCAAGTACGTTCGGGAAGTTTTTGTTCTAGTTCTCGTGAATGAATCGACAAAGTGTGACATGAATGAACCGCGATGTTACAGCTGAAAAAATGTTGGAGAAATTGTGAGAAGTGAGATAAAGAAAGAGGAACTTCTCGCCAAACAAGAAGTGCTGGAAAAGCGATTAACGAACGTTGAAACTGAGGTGGACAATTCGGTAAAGGAAATAAAAGAACTAGAAAAGAAACACGATACCGAACAAGAGGAGCAAAAGAAATCCCTTGAGATGTACGATCAACGTCTAGACGCTATTTTCATGAATACTACAGGTACATGCAGATAAACTACAACATAATTTGGAGTAGAACGAAACTATAAAACAGCACGCAAAAAGCTATTTTATAAAATGTTAAATCAGATAATAAACACGATAGAATACAGTATTGATTTAACCCTGCATATCCTGTAAAATAATTATTGTATGCGACCCTTGTTGAAATTCGTACAACGAATATTTATATATTAGTGAATACAAAGAAGAAAACTACCTTATATGAATTGTATTCAAAGAGTTAAATGATTTTTGGTTATATTGACTATAATCAGTGTAAAGTTTCATTTAAAGTGAATATAAGCACTCCATTATGATTTTAAATACACACAAGCACTTCGTCCATATTTTCAATAAATACTTTTTTCATTAGCGGATCCAAAATGTGTGGGCTTTGATCCTTCCATCGTTTATTAAGAAGTCCGAGTAAACTATTTATGTCAAAAGACAATTGTATGCCAATATTACACAATATTTGACAATTGATGAAAACACTCTCACTTTCTGTACAAAGGTGGATCACGCATATAAATTGTTGAAATTGTATAGTGCAAAACAGTTGGTGTGCTTCTTCATGTGATTTCAGAGAGTGTACATCAATCTCCTGTTGCCTTCTTCGCCACTCTGTCGTCCAGTTTTACAACATCACCCTCCGACCAGACGCTCGTATTCAACAACGTTGTCACGGACGTAAGCGCGGGTTACAACCCGGGGACAGGCGCGTTTACTGCCCCGGTCGACGGTCTATACGTGTTTTCAGCTTCTGTCATGGTTAACCTGTCCACGTCGGCGACCTCCGCCCATATCAGAATAAAGAAGAACGGTAGTCAAGTAGTGTACTTCATTGTCAACGACAGTGACGGTGACTACGAGACAGTCTCGAGCACAGCCATTCTCTCGTTGCAGGTCGGGGATACTGTAATGATGACATGCAATGAAAGTGGACGGTACATTTATAGTAGCTATACTTTCTTATCTGGTTTCAAATTATACTCTGCATAAATGTGCCAAGGACATTAAAGTGAAATGAGCTTGCCTTACTAATTTACGAATATTTTCTTTAATTATTACAATAAATGTTATTGAAATTCTTTTAAAACTAATTTAATTTGTTCTTTGGAAAGATAATAGCTGATTTTTGCCTTTTTGTTTGTCTATAAATGATCAGTTTATCAATGTTTCATATATTGATTTTTTATAAATAGATCGAATCTATAGAACAGTTTGTTTGATACTATCATATCGATAAATTTGCATATACTACGATATGTGGCATTGTTTTGATGTAATAGATGTTGCCTAAATGTTTATATGTAGAAATATATTTCCAATAATTACAGATTATTTTCTGGCACTATTTCATTTCGGCCCCGTATCATCCCGAAGACCATATATCGACAAAGGTCGAAGGGTTGATTATGTGGGACGATATGCAATTGAAAACATTTCATAGACGTATTATCATATAATAACTTATGATTCAAAAGTGTTCAATGTCCAAGTTACGTGTGTTCAGCTACATGTTGTGGCAACAATTCGATTAGAACCTTTAAAAACGTTCATTGTTCAATAAAATTCATTGACTGTCATAAAACATATGTTTCTATACCTTAGGCTAAGGAAGCCCACCCTCAAATATAGAGGGTTTTGAAGCCTAGTGACCCCATATTAGTTTGGAATCATTGGACAGGATTTTACATGTATATACAGGAAAGGAAATGTGAAAATTCGACAGAAAATAATATCAAACAAGCTTTTTCGGCATTGACAAAATGCATATAGGTAATTTCACATCCGATTTCAATACAAACTACAATAATTGTAAGTGTAAAAAGTTTAACTTATTTATTTTGCAAAAAATAATAATCAGTAAGCAGAACCCTAGCTTTCTATATCGAAAATACATGCTGTCACCAGGCTTTAACATTTCACATTTTTGGTTATTGTAGAACAAAATTATTAGTTATTCCTTGACAGCGAGATAAAGACATTCGTCAAGTAATTAACAGTTATCTTAAAGCTTAGTAGATATTTTCCACCGCTGTTAACAAGAAGTGCAATATTCTTTGGCAATGTAGCATGTCAGTTCTTCAATTGTTAGCATTAAGACAGCCACAAAATATGACATTATCACTCATTCATATTTCCTTACATGTATTTATATGAAAATGATCAACATTTGGGGGAATATCATCTCACTGAGCAGGGATCGAGAACACTAGTTGCGACTGTAAACAGTCGAGTTCATATTATTCGTGATAGAGACGGTAACCAGAAGACACACAGAACACAGAGACACTTTAACACACCTCCAACGCAGACGTGGGGCACGTTTCCCAGACAATCTAGGAATAACTTTCATTTCAGAATGGTAAAAAATGGAAGATATTCCCAATAGGATAAGCATGACAGACACTCTATTGATTTAACTCGTTCTTGCAATAGATATCATCATTTAGCTAATATATGCCAGGAATGTAATGAGGTAATATGTTCATGCAGTTTTTTTAGGCAAGTTATGTGTGTTGACCAAACTGAAACGTGTAAAAACATCGAAAGTATACATTCTGAGTTAACATACGACGTCTGGCAAAATGAGAATAGATCTAGCACAAATTGTATCGAAAATAATGTTGCGTTATACGGTCACGTCAACTCGCTAGGAACCGATATTAAATCTGATAAAATTATTACCGATACCGATAACAACGTAAGCACCATAATAAGCCAAAAATGCTGTCAACTAAATTGCACGAGTGTGTTGGGCGGTAGTCATAATTCGCAGTGTATTAATACAAATATGGAAACAAATGGAAACACATATACTCCAGCAGCCTCTTCTCAAGGTGACACTGTGTTCATGTTTGATAAGAAGGGTGTTCGGTGTGCACACTTAAACGTATGTCATTTGCTTCCGAAACTTGAGGAAATTAAATACCACCTTTGTCAATCGTATTCGCCAAATATATTAGGTTTATGTGAAACTTTTTTACACGCAGATATCAATGACAATATGCTGCAAGTTAAGAATTACACGTTTGAAAGGAAAGACCGAGAACATAAAAAGGGAGGGGGTATTCTTGTTTACGTGAACAATAATATACAGTACCGTAGACGTCTAGATCTCGAGGTAAATGACATTGAATCGATTTGGCTTGAAATTAATGGTCTATATTGCAAATCGTTCTTAATCAATTTCATTTATCGACCTCCGAACTCCCAACAAAAATGGATTGACTTATATGATAAGCAGTTAGAAATAGCTGATAGTTCTAATATTGGGTTTCATTTAATTGGAGATTTTAATATCAATTATTCGCCGGAAAGTGGCAAATATAACAACACTAAATGGGCAGATCTTACCACGAAGTATGGCTTGGAACAATTAATCAAATCACCAACAAGAATTTCAAAAAATAACTCTACTATAATAGATCATTTATATACGAATATGAGTAATCATGTAACTGAATGGTGTGTGTCTCACTTATCACTAAGTGACCACTTTCCCGTTTGTTTCACACATTCTATTACAGACAAATTACCAAAATTGGCCCCTAATAGCCATACAGTTATACAATATAGATCTTTTAAGAAATTTGAAAAAGAAGCTTTTCAGGCAGAATTGATGTTTTCAGGACTGGATGAAATAGACTCATTGTCAAATTCCAATGATGCACTGAAAAGATTTTATGAAATTCTAAATGGCATTTTATCTAAACATGCCCCAGTCAAAGATAAACGTGTGAAACGCGAGAATCAGCCTGATTGGTTTACTGAGGAAATTATATCTATAATAAATCACAGGGATAAATGCCGAAAAACTGGCAACATAGACCAGTATAAAATACTTAGAAATAAAGTAACTTCTATGATAAAGAAAAGTAAAAAGAATTTTTTCAACAATGCAATAAAAGACAATAAAAATCCGACATATTTATAGAAAAATCTAAAAGATATTTCACATTTGAATCAATCAACTGTGACATCATTACCTCATAAAATGACATTTAATGAATTTCCGGTTGAAGATCCGTCAAATATTGTAAACGAATTAAACAGTCATTTTGTAAGCATTTCAAACATTATAAATAAAACAAAGTTTTTGAATACAAATTTTAGAAACTTAAAACATATTCTAGATACAAAACTAGGTACAAATAGGTTTGAGATTAAACATATTACCCCTTATGAAGTCCATACTATTATTGATAAATTAAATGTTGGAAAGGCCACAGGCATAGATGGAGTAGGCCCCAAAATTTTGAAGCAATGTGGTGATACTATTACACCTTGTATAGCATCAATTATCAACAGTAGTATAGCGCATGGAGTTTTCCCTGATAAACTGAAAGAAGCACGAGTAATACCAATTTTCAAGTCGGGCAACAAAGAGGACCCCAATAATTACCGCCCCATTTCAATACTCCCAACTATATCAAAAATCTTTGAAAGGCATATAGCGACACAGGTACAGTTGTACTTTGAGAAAACCGATGTCATACACAAAACACAATCTGGATTTAGAAAACACCATTCATGTAACACTGCTCTAATAAGACTTATAGATACTTGGCTTAAAGATGTTGACAGTGGTAAACTAGTTGGTGCGATATTTTTGGATTTGAGAAAAGCTTTCGATTTAGTTGATCATGAAATTCTTCTTTATAAATTGAAACTGTATCATTTTTCTGAAATAGCATTGAATTTGTTTAAATCATATCTTGAAAATAGAAACCAAATTGTAAAGATTGGCAAAATTAAATCGCAAAAACTCACTGTTACATCTGGGGTACCCCAGGGTTCCATACTGGGACCCTTGCTTTTTATTCTATACATAAATGATATTGCAGTTATGCATCCAACATTAAATATAGATCTATATGCAGATGACTCAACACTTTATGAATCTGGATATCAGTTGACGGATATTCAAAATAAATTACAACATCATTTAAATTATGTTAATAAGTGGTGTCAACTAAATAATATGTCATTGCATCCTTCCAAGACTAAATGCATGTTAATAGGGTCTGCAAATAAATTAAAAAACACTGGGAATCTTGAACTTTGTATTAATGATGTTCAAATAGTTAATGTTGTTGTGCAAAAGTTATTAGGGTTGTATATAGATAATACACTAAACTGGCATGTGCAAATCGATTATGTTTGTAAAAATCTGAATAAGAAAATTGCACTTCTAAAAAATATAATATATTTCCTCACACCTGATACAAAACGAATGTTTTACAATGCATATATTCTGCCAAATTTTGATTACGGCTGCTTGGTCTGGGGCAAGGGAACCAATTCATATGTGAATAAAATAAATAACTTACAAAAACGAATTGCAAAAATCATACTTGGTAAATCTAAACGAGATTCATCAACAAATCTATTTAAAGAACTAAAATGGCTAAACTTCTCGGATAGATGTAAATACCACGCAGCAGTATTAGTTTACAAGACGTTGAATAGCATGGCTCCATCATATATGTCAGAATTAGTAACAGTTTCAGACAATAATGTATATATGCTAAGATCAATGGCACACAAAGATATTGTTTTACAAACTAGACCTCGTACTAATTATATGAAAGCATCGTTTACATATTACAGCAGAATTGTTTGGAATAATATACCTTTGGAAATACGAGAATCAAAAAACTTTAATACGTATAAAATAAAGGTCAAACAGTACCTCATAGGAAACTTGTGATTATACAAATTGTGATGTTTTATTCATAATTATATTTAACTGAGAGTATCTGTCTAATATTGATTCAACATCATCATCATGTCATCATATGCATCATTATCGTCAGCATCAACAGCATACTTATAATCATCATCATCATCGTCATCGTTGTTAGCATCGTCTTCATGTTTGTCTTATGATTATTTGCCATATTTTCATTCTGTTTCAGAGGGCCATATCGAAAATAAGATTCTGTAGTTTTGTACATGATCTTAATATGTCACCTTCTTAAAATAAAGATATTATTATTATTATTATTATAAGCTGTTGCAGTGCGCCATCCATATATAACTACGGGCAAAAACGATTATATTTTCAGAAAGTATGTTATAATACATCGTATATGATCAATGATCTACTTCCATTTCCGAATTATGCATGAAAGTACACGTTATTTTCAAAAAAAATATTTTCCATGTTTTCATTTAGTTTGTTTTAAAGATAAACATGTTTCCGTCTTCCTACTATGTAAATATATGTTTTGTTGTTAAGTGTATAACTTAATAAAAAATAGCTTTCATGTTTTGAAATAAAGTTGTGTTGCCAGTTGACAAACTATAGTCTCCTATAACTCATATTTTGAGTGGCAATACATTATATGGTTATTTTTTCATTAAATGTATATACGGTTTTAAATGTATTTTTAATAAACTATCACACTCGTATAAGTGTTCTTATGTTGCATGAACTGCTATGTTTTGCGCATAAAAACATACATACTAACATGAATATCATAGTACATTCATGTTTCTGTTCTAACCGTCTCAGCAGTTATCTGTATTGTCAATAATTAAGATCCACGATTAACTGTTCTAACATCCAATGATATTTTTTTCTCATAAAATAAAGAAAATGTGTTTTCCCTTTTGAAAAGATACATGCATTTACAGATATAAATATAAATGAAATGAATTTTCATTTTAGGACTTCGATTATTATTATTTCCGAAATAAATCACGTGGAATGAGAAGAAATCTAAAATCAAATCTAGACAGATACGACAACAATATAAATTAATTGTATGCATGATTTTGTAACACTGGAAATCAATCTGCAGCCACGTTTTTTATCTAAATATAGTTAACAGGCTGGTGCAAACTTCATATCAAAAAATACAGCAGTACACACAAATATAGCCCATTGTTAATAATTTGTTAAATGTGAACACAACTAACGGTCAAACGTATCAGGTGTTCGGGTATGGCAATGTTGACAAAGTATCGAAACCAAAACTGTGGTATCTTAGTGAACCATAGTTTTTGTAACAATATATGAAGTGGACAGTATTATGATTTGTACCCATATTGTGTCCGTCATCTGCAAAACTTGCAATAATGAAGTAAGCCTTGTTCTCGAGCGCGGATAAACCAGAGTGTTGACGTCTCGGTCTATATACGGTCTATATACACCTTCGGGGGCTGACTGGCCGGTCCTTATAATGCACTCAGTGGTGTGTAATATTTCTTAACTACAATACATATAAAAACAAATATTACAAACATTCCTTTTGGCTCTCGAAACATTATAAATGTCATTTATTCTAAATTGAGCTCAAAATAAGAATGCAATACCTTTGTCATTTATGTAAGATGCAGTTATTTTCTAAAATACTTGTTATCAGCAATCAATATTCATTCATTATTTATAAATATTCATTTAAACGATATCAAAATTATTAAAGTGACAATCTTATTCAAAATCAACTAACTAAATAATGAATTTATGGGATATTAATATTACGGATAACAAGGATATATTCCTGTATTCAATAACAGAAAACGCCAAAATATTAAATGATTGTTAAATGCTAAAAGATTGATTGTGATCTACTATAGTCCCATAAGGTAAAAATACCGTTTTGTATGCACATTTCTATCAAATTAAACTCGATATCCATCATAAGAACAATTGTTTTCGACATTTATCAATCCTTTTTGGAATATTAAAACAATGTAATTAATTGTTGTAAATCTTATTTGGGAGTAAGAGTGCATCTTTAAAGGTCAGAAGTCATTTAGATGTAACAATAAGGTCAAAGTCCTTAAAATGACAATTTAAAGTATGAAGGTTATCGCCCTGTTCTGAACATATAGAGTATGTAAATCATCTATTGAAAATGGAAAAATAATGTTGTTAATCAAGTTGTAAATAATTTCTTAGAATGTCTATTCAAACCGTGAAAGCCGCTATGTTTACAGTTTAGGGAATTGGAAGACATTGATTAAAGTTTAAACCTTAGCAAATGTTAAAACATAATCTTGCCGTGTGTGTTATAATGATTAATTTTCTTAGTGATGGAGGGGGGATAAACGTCGCAAGAACATACGCTAAATATATGCATTAGTTAATTGTCTTAAATCGTTTGGTTTGCTATCAGGTTTAGTTAAAAGTGCTCTTTTCCACGAAAGAATGATGATTGCTTGTGAGATGATTAGGCTTTCTACTACGACCAAGGATATTATAGAGAAAGTTTTGTGGGCAGCGATAGCTTTAGACCCGGACATGGGGGAAACAATGTCGTTTATCGTTAAGCTTAAAACAGTGTAAAGTTAATCTTCTTGAATGAGATTTATGCTAGGTAAAACAAATGGTACGTTATAGTCAATCAGGCAACCATATAGATGAGCTGGACCTTAACAAGAGCTCTTTAGTTTTGTTGACCACTTAGTTAAAGTTGAGTTTAATGACTATGTAAACTGAAGATTAAAAGCAATAGTAAGATGAATTCTACTAAATATGTTTAAGAAATAGATAAGTGCTAAACTTAACTAAAAGTTGTAATCCACTTTCTTGACCACTTAGTTAAAGTTGAGTTTAATGACTATGTAAACTGAAGATTAAAAGCAATAGTAAGATGAATTCTACTAAATATGTTTAAGAAATAGATAAGTGCTAAACTTAACTAAAAGTTGTAATCCACTTTCTTGACCACTTAGTTAAAGTTGAGTTTAATGACTATGTAAACTGAAGATTAAAAGCAATAGTAAGATGAATTCTACTAAATATGTTTAAGAAATAGATAAGTGCTAAACTTAACTAAAAGTTGTAATCCACTTTCTTGACCACTTAGTTAAAGTTGAGTTTAATGACTATGTAAACTGAAGATTAAAAGCAATAGTAAGATGAATTCTACTAAATATGTTTAAGAAATAGATAAGTGCTAAACTTAACTAAAAGTTGTAATCCACTTTCTTGACCACTTAGTTAAAGTTGAGTTTAATGACTATGTAAACTGAAGATTAAAAGCAATAGTAAGATGAATTCTACTAAATATGTTTAAGAAATAGATAAGTGCTAAACTTAACTAAAAGTTGTAATCCACTTTCTTGACCACTTAGTTAAAGTTGAGTTTAATGACTATGTAAACTGAAGATTAAAAGCAATAGTAAGATGAATTCTACTAAATATGTTTAAGAAATAGATAAGTGCTAAACTTAACTAAAAGTTGTAATCCACTTTCTTGACCACTTAGTTAAAGTTGAGTTTAATGACTATGTAAACTGAAGATTAAAAGCAATAGTAAGATGAATTCTACTAAATATGTTTAAGAAATAGACAAGTGCTAAACTTAACTAAAAGTTGTAATCCACTTTCTTGACCACTTAGTTAAAGTTGAGTTTAATGACTATGTAAACTGAAGATTAAAAGCAATAGTAAGATGAATTCTACTAAATATGTTTAAGAAATAGATAAGTGCTAAACATAACTAAAAGTTGTAATCCACTTTCTTGACCACTTAGTTAAAGTTGAGTTTAATGACTATGCAAACTGAAGATTAAAAGCAATAGTAAGATGAATCCAACTAAATATGTTTATGAAATAGATAAGTGCTAAACTTAACTAAAAGTTGTAATCCACTTCCTTGACCACTTAATATATATCTAAGTTGTGTTTAATGACTATATAAATTTAAATTGAAGATTAAAAGCAAAAGGTCGATTCATGCCTCTAAATATGTTTTACAAACAGATACGTACTAAACAAAACTAAATGTTGTAATCCAGTTCTTGATTTACTTATGAAACAAATACATTCAACCTTGCCTTACCTAGTTTAGTGTATTCCAATGAATGTCAGTTCGATTGCACAGACAGCCGGAAACTGATATGAATCACTATCAAATCCACTTCCTATGCATAGACCAGTTATAGTGTCTTTTTGAGAGGCATTGAGAACGTACCCCTGGTGGGATTCAAACTTTTGGTGAGAGGCGGATACCAAATCCACTAGACCACGTTAACATCTATTGAGCTTATTATATAGATTATAATTATTATATAAATACAGGCAAAGATTGAGTTTTTTTGGTTAGGTGTATTTTACAAACATTATATGTATGAAAGCTAATGTTGAAGATTATTTTGATCTTACTATATTATATAACAAAAATATTTACATTCGCCTACTCCTTTGTATAGATAAAACTTGACGTTCATGTTGTATAACACTCGAATTATGACGTCATTGCTTTATTCAATATTGCGCTACGATTGGATTAGCATGACGTCATTTAACTAATAGCATTTTACTTTACAAAAATCAGCTAATCTTTTATACAGACGTTTGTTATCGATAATACTTTTTTAAGAACAATTACTGCAAATGTTTTGATCGCAATAAATATTATTTTGAAAATATAAGTATTGATCGCATCTTTTCTTGCGTTTATACTGTATAAACGCAGTAGGCAAGCGAGCAAATGAATTTTTATTATAATCGCTGATCATAATAGTAGTCTGTCAATGTATACTATAAAACTCTATCTCTCTCACCAAAACCTACTTGTTCAACTGGACTAAACATAAGCAACAGCATGACAGATCACTTGCTTGTTTAGCACCTTCTTTTGATTATAGGCTAACAGCGTTTTGTGTAACAGAGACGGACAGAAAGTTGAATAGACAAAAATGTCTAGCATTTATTTAAACACGCAAACAACAATGTTTAAATGGCATTATTTGACAGTTTTGCAGTTACATGTACTTTTACAACGCACTTAAACACATGTTTTACTGTGTCCCTGTTCAAAAACTCTTGGAATCTTATCAATATTTTGTATTAAGCTCAAACAGCAACAACAAGTAAACAGCATTGTGTGACATTTCATTTAACTGTCACGTTATCAACATCTATATCATGTTATTAAACAGTAAAAGTAAAAACATCTATAACATGTTTTTAACATTTTGCTTCACATAGTTTACCTGAGCAATTTAAAACATCTGATTTGTTTTAAAACTGTATGCCAATGGAGCGTATTTGACCTCGTTGAAAGTGAGTCCAAGCCCTGTGGGTGATGATGTATGATTTGAACGTGAGAACGGTTTATGGTAACAATTCATACTGTTTACCGGTCAACAGCTCAAAACATTGTACTGTTGATTACTATTTGTAAAACAGTCGAAAATTGTAAATTAAATTTACATATGATATGTAGCCGAATGTTATGCAAACATAAGGTTATTGTCGTTGTAGCCCGCTCTGTGACCTTTGATTTGGGCGTGAGAACGGGCTAACATCTTAAAACGTTGAAAATGTCATTTCATACAGTATCTCTCCATTCAGAAAATTCAACATGTTTATACATCCATTTTGAATGTAGTATTCTTACAAAACAAATGTATCTGTATTATCATTCTCCGTTCGCTTGGCTGATTCTTCTACCTTTGGTCAGAGCATTGTAGCTCGTTTCTCTTTCGCCCTGGAAACCTTATTCTTCTAATATCAATGATTGATTGATTGGTAGATAGGTGTTATTCAGGGATAATACACATTTGCAGTTAAAAAACAATCAATAGGTTTACAAGTCATTACTGATAAAAAGGATACAAAAAAATGTTATGACAAAAACGACATGATGTAAAACCGATTTCATAGAATGAGTACAAAAATCAGAGACTAAATAGCAAACCTTTATAAAAACGACAACAGACTATTACTTGTTTACTTATAGTGTAATTGCTCGTAAAAATAGTTGGAGTATCTACAGGCTAAAAAATATAAGGGAACACTTGAAAACAATTAAAAGGAGTATTGGTCCTAGGATTGCCCCACAAAAGCCACAGCTTTGGTTTATTCACTCAGACGGAAATTATTCGGTTCACGGAGTACTGACAAGATCCCTAAAACAAACCTAGATCGCATACACCGTATTTGATCCTAAGAGGTACCTGAATCGCATACACCGTAAGTGTTCAAATACGGACGTGTTCCTAAGATGTACCTAGATCTCATAAATCGTAAATGTTCCTAAGACGTACTCAGATCTCATACATCGTACGTATTCCATAAACGTACCTAGATCTCATATATCGTAATTGTTCCTAAGATGTACCTAGATTTCATACATCGTTAATGTTCCTAAGACGTCCCTAGATCTCACACGTAGTAAGTGTTCCATAGACGTACCTTGATCTCACACGTGGTAAATGTTCCAAAAACGCACCTAGATCTTATACATCGTGAATGTTCCATAGACGTACCTTTATCTCTCACTTCGTAAATGTTCCTACGACGTCTCTAGATCTCATACATCGTTAGAGGTTCTAAGAAGTTCCTAAATATAATAAACCGTAAGTGTTCCTAGTACATACCTAGATCTCATACATCGTAAGTGTTCCTAGTACGTATCTAGATCTCATACACCGTCAGTGTTCCTAGTACGTACCTAGATCTCATACATCGTAAGTGTTCCTACAACGTACCTAGACCTCAAACATTGTTAATGTTCATAGGACGTTCCTAGATTCCATACTTCTTAAATGTACCTAGGCCGTACCTAGATTACATACTCCCTTAGAGCCATATGACGTACCTACATCTCACCCACCGTAAATATTCTTTAGATGCACCTAAATCTCATATACTGTTAGTGATCCTAAGAAGTCCCTAGATCTCATACACCGTAAGTGTTTCAAAGACTTCCTTAGATCTCATACACCGTTAGTGCTTCTAAGACGTCCAAAGATCTCATACACCGTAAGTGTTCCTAAGACGTACCCAGATCTCATACACCGTAAGTGTTTCTAAGAAGTCCCTAGATCTCATACACCTTAAGCGTTCCTAAGACGTACCTAGATCTCATACATCGTATTTGATCCTTAGAGGTACCTGAATCGCATACACCTTAAGTGTTCAAATACGGACGTGTTCCTAAGACGTACCTAGATCTCATAAATCGTAATTGTTCCTAAGACGTACCAAGATCTCATACACCGTAAGTGTTCCTAAGACGTTCTTAGATCTCATACACCGTAAGTGTTCCTAAGACGTACCTAGATCTCATACACCGTAAATGTTCCTAAGACGTTCCTAGATATCATACACCGTAAGTGTTCCTAAGGCGTACCTAGATCTCATACACCGTTAGTGTTCCTAAGACGTACCTAGATATCATACACAGTAAGTGTTCCTAAGGCGTCCATAGATCTCATACACCGTAAGTGATTCTAAGACGTACCTAGATATCTTACACCGTTAGTGTATCTAAGACGTCCCTAGATCTCATACACCGTAAGTGTTCCTAAGACGTTCCTAGATCTCATACACCGTAAGTGTTCCTAAGACGTTCTTAGATCTCATACACCGTAAGTGATTCTAAGACGTACCTAGATATCATACACAGTAAGTGTTCCTAAGGCGTCCATAGATCTCATACACCGTAAGTGATTCTAAGACGTACCTAGATATCTTACACCGTTAGTGTATCTAAGACGTCCCTAGATCTCATACACAGTAAATGTTCCTAAGGCGTACTAAGATCTCATACACCGTTAGCGCTCCTCAGATATACCTAGATAGCATAAACTTCAAGTTTTCCTGAGATGTATCTTGATCTCATACACTTGAAGTGTTCCTTAGATGTACATAGGTCTAATAAAACGTAAGTGTTCCTAAGACGAACCTAGATCTCATATATCGTTTGTGTACCTTAGACGTACCTAGATCTCGTACATCGTAAGCGTTCCTAAGATGTACCTAGATTTCATACACCGTAAGTGTTCCTAAGACGTACCTAGATCTCATACATCGTCAGTGTACCTAAGTCGTCCCTTGATATCATACATTGTCAGTGTACCTAGGATGCACCTAGATCTCATACACCGTAAGTGTTCCTAAGACGTTCTTAGATCTCATACACTGTAAACGTTCCTAAGACGTCCCTAGATCTCATACACCGTAAGTGTTCCTAAGACGTTCCTAGATCTCATACACCGTAAGTGTTCCTAAGACGTTCTTAGATCTCATACACCGTAAGTGTTCCTAAGACGTTCCTAGATCTCATACACCGTAAATGTTCCTAAGACGTTCCTAGATCTCATACACCGTAAGTGTTCTTAAGACGTCCCTAAGTCTCATACACCGTAAGTGTTCCTAAGACGTCCCTAGATCTCATACAACGTAAGTGTTCTTAAGACGTTCCTAGAGCTTATACACCGTAAGTGTTCCTAAGACGTTCCTAGATCTCATACACCGTAAGTGTTCCTAAGACGTTCTTAGATCTCATACACCGTAAGTGTTCCTAAGACGTCCCTAGATCTCATACAACGTAAGTGTTCTTAAGACGTCCCTAGATCTCATACACCGTAATTGTTCTTAAGACGTCCCTAGATCTCATACACCGTAAGCGTTCTTAAGACGTCCCTAGGTCTCATACACCGAAAGCGTTCCGAAGACGACTCTAGATCTCATACACCGTAAGCGTTCCTAATACGTACTTGAATCGATTAAATGGTACATTGCCGTCCATTATGCTGCTGATTTCTATTAAAGTGCGTATTACATTGGTAACTATCGCCTGATGTGGTTCCACCTTTGGCACAATAATTTAAATTTATGAGCGTATTTACTACAGTAATGAATTGATAACATATGTTTTAAATAAATCATCAGCCTGATCAGGAGTAGTTTATTTTTTTAATAAAATGAATAGTTTGCACATTCGAAGATTACAGTGTAAGAAATTTAAGAAACAAATGAGCCATTAATATTACTGTTTTCTAGGACAATAGCCATTCTGTTTAGCAATAGCATTATTAAAAATATATCATATTCACGGAATTGCTCCCAGGATTCGTGTAGAAATACGAGGAGATTCACGATTATATAACAGACACGAAACAGGCCTTCCTTTGAGCAAAATAAAAAAAAAAACATGCGCCAAAGCAATCAAGATTTTATATGGCGTTTTTAGGACATAAATGAACTCATATCATTTTGAGAAAAATAAGTATAAACAAATTGTTGCTATATCAGATGATGCGATTTCTAATGTTTAACACTTGTTGCCATACCGTGTTTCAAGATAGAATAACTCCTGTTCTGTTTTATTGCACGTGGAAAAGATATGGCAGATATGTAATATCACGTTATGAACTCAAATTCAGCGCTAATTGGTCAGTGTGAAATTTAATATTTGTTTTGGAAAATGTGGTTAAAGGGCCATACCAACGAATGATTCAAAACAGAAATAAAATATTCCTTTTTAGATATACAAAATAATTGCATACATTGTCACTCAAACCATCTAATTTTTCTGGACTATTTAGGCCGAAATGTATCCTTATTCCTAAGCTGAAACACAAATCAACAATCTTTCCAACTTGTATAAGTCAATATCAAATTTGTCTCGTTTAGCTTATAATCGATCAAAACAATAAATCATCAAGGTATTTGGAAGTATATGTTTCCATAATGTTTCTTAGACCATCGATTGTAATGGATGTATGGGAATTAGACGGTATTGTTAAAAATTCTAATCTGTATCGAGAAGTGCTTTTACTCGTACAATCTAGTCCCCAAGTTATTTTTCAGTTTCAAATGTAATGAATACTCTCCTCATCCCACGACCCGTATATTCACATAATGAATTTTCGGTAGACATTGCAGTTAACCTTTTTCTACTATTTATATTCTGAAGAAAAGCACGTATTTGTTATTCCGTTTTGATTGTACTACTACTACTACTACTACTACTACTACTACTACTACTACTACTACTACTACTGCTACTGCTACTGCTACTGCTACTACTACTACTACCTCAACTACAACTACAACTACTACTACTACTACTACTACTACTACTACTACTACTACTACTACTACTACTACTACTACTACTACTACTACTACTGCTACTGCTACTGCTACTGCTACTGCTACTACTACTACTACTACTACCACAACTACAACTACAACTACTACTACTACTACTACTACTACTACTACTACTACTACTACTACTACTACTACAACTACATCTACTACTACTACCACAACTACAACTACAACTACTACTACTACTACTACTACTACTACTACTACTACTACTACTACTACTACTACTACTACCACAACTACAACTACAACTACTACTACTACTACTACTACTACTACCACAACTACAACTACAACTACTACTACTACTACTACTACTACTACTACTACTACTACTACTACTACTACTGCTACTGCTACTGCTACTGCTACTACTACTACTACCACTACTTCTACTACTACTACTACTACTACTACTACTACTACTACTACTACTACTACTACTACTACTACTACTACCACCACCACTACTACTACTTCTACTACTACCACTTATGTTTACATTTTAACTTGAGTTTTACACTGGTACTTTAGCACATTAACTGTAAATTGGTTTTTTTAAAGTTGGATATTTCATTGGGCGAATTATTTCTACTTCTGCCTTACGTATTAATAAAAAGGTTGGGATCTGGAAATCGAGAATTTATTTGGCGACTTGTCTCAGCTACTTCTGTAATTCAAATTGAAACATGTTCTTGAGCGTGTATTCTAGCAAGCGTATTAGGAAATTGTGCGTAGTTGTTCTCGTGATTGAATCGTCAATGTGTAACATGAATGAACCGCGATGTTACAGTCGGTTTGACTACGAGGAGAAAATGTTGGAGAAAATGGTGAGAACTGAAATCAAGATCGAGGAGCTCCTCGGCAAACTAGACGCACTGGAAAAGATGCTGACGAACGCTGAAACTGAGGTGGACACTTTGGTAAAGGACAATCACGTTTTGGAAAAGAGACCTTCGAACGTTGAAGCTAAGTTGGACAATTCGATAAAGGAAATACACGGTCTAGAAAAGAAACACGATATTGAATTAGATAAGTCAGTGAAGGGGTTCTCGATTTGGAAAAAAGATGCAATAGCTTACAAACTGAGTTGAAAAAAAATGAAAACACAACAAAATCCTATTTTGACGAGCGTGGGAAATCCCTTGAGGTATTCGATCAACGTCTGGATGCTATGTCCAGGAATATTACAGATATGTATAGTATTAACATAATTTATTGTAGAATCAAGCTATAAAACAGCGCGTATAAGTGTCATTTATACATTTATAGAATCAGGTATCGAAAACAATATTTTACTAACAGTATTGATTAAAACGGGAGTATTATATCACAAAATGAGGCAACATATCGAAATTATGTGTATAATTTACACATTATACCCGAATATATACTTAAATATAATAAGTATATATATATATATATATAACAACAAAACGTGAATTGCTTTTTCTTACATTGACTATTTACTAGTATAAAGTTTCATTCAGGGTGTACATGACACTTTAAAAGCTTTTCGTCATGTTTGTTTATATCAACGCGCATTTCGGCCATTTATTCATTACATACTTTTCTCATTAGCAGGCTATGATCCCTCCATCGTTTATTTGAATATCAAATTAAACTATTTATGTCAAGATATGGTTGAAAAACAACAACAATTTTATGCAAAAATTACACCAGTATGCACAATTGATAAATACACTAATAAAAAATGTCTTATTTATAAAGGGGGACAAAGCATATATATTGTTTGTTGCAATTATAAATAGAAGGAGAGATGGAGTGTTACTTTATATGATTTTAGAGAGTATGCACCACTCACCCGTTGCCTTCTTCGCCATCCTTTCGTCCGGTTTTACAACATCCTCCCTTCTTCAAACGAACGATTGTATTTAACAACGTTGTCACGGACGTTGGTGGGGGCTACAACCTGGGGACCGGCGTGTTCACCGCCCCAATCAACGGTCTATACGTATTCTCTACTTCTGTCATGGTTGACCTTTCCACGTCGTCGACCCTCGCCCATATCCGCATAAGCAAGAACGGCAATCACATAGAGTATCTGTATATTATTGACAGTAACAGTGAATACGAGACAGGCGCGGGCACTGTCATTCTCTCGCTGCAGGTCGGGGATACCGTAAAGGTGGCATGTTTTTATGATGGACGTAGCATTAAGAAATATTCGTATATTTCCGGTTTTAGATTGTAATCAGCACATGAATTGGCATAGAACATGTATGTTGATTGAGCTCGCTATCGTTTTCTGAAATATTTACAATTCACAGAAATCTCATTTGGTTCGTACTTCGCAAACTTTCTGATTGTGTGTCTTTTTGTTTGTTAAAAAGAGGCACCTGAAAAAATAGATTCATGAATTAACATAGATAAATTGAACAAATATGATATTTTCATTAATACATCAATATTGTTAGTTTTGCATATATTGTGATATCGAATATGCCTGAAAGCGTAACTTAAAGGCTCATCCAGATCATAGGGATGATTGTGAGAGGTGGTATTAATTTTGACATATCATAATATGTCATAGACTTTCTACATATTCGAAAGTGTTCAGTATTCAAGTATGTGTTCAGTTACATGTTGTTGCATTGGTACGGATAGGAACCTTTGAAAAAGTCCATTGTTCAATGACATTAATTGACTAACATAAAAAATAAACTCGATACCAAACCTTAAGGTATCTGAACCACCAATATGAAAAGTTACGATACCTGGTGTCACCATATGATATTGGTATCATTTGAAATGGTCTTATGTGCAAAAGAAAGACAATGTAACAATAAAAAAAGAAAATGCTTTGCAAAAAAACACAAATAATTTAAAATCTGAAAAATTACCAACTTACAATACACGATAGCTTTATGTTTAATGGGATTATGGTCAATTAATTTACGTATTACTTATCAGCAAGTAGCACCCTTCCAGAGAAAACACAGATTACATGGGGTGACCAGGCATCATAATGAAACATTATGGTTGATGGAGAACTACTTTTTTGTGATTGGAGTCCTCAACAGCGAGATAAATACATTTGTCAAATAGTTTAGTGTTATCTGAAAGCACACTAGATACTCTCTACCGCCTTTATTTACACGTATTGCCACATTCAACAGTGTAGATGTAAATTGTTTTTCGAATGTTATTCAAAATAAAGCATTTAGACGGACACATAAATGACATCAACATTTCCACTATAATACCTAATTTATATACTGATTACGTCACAAACATGAATTCATGACAATAACAGGTACGTAGGATGTACAAATTTGCGGTGATTGATATAGTGGGATGATATGAATGTTCGATTTGTAATTGTTGGGGTTTGATAAAGCACCGCAAAAAAAGTTTATATTATTTAATAGAGGCAAAAACGCGCATATGTTGAGGAATTATGTAGCAATATATCGTATACGGTAGATAATTTTCATCCACTTCTTAAGAATGCATTATACGTTCTAATTTCAATGTTTAAATCTTTTTTGATGCCAAACTTTGTTTGCATTTTTGCCCAGCTTCCTACTGTGTAAATGGATACATGTATATTGTTTTGAAAAAATCAAAAGTTACGGGGATTAGTAGGTGACCCCATATGGGATATTCAGGGCATGGGAAACCATATCACGTCGACAACTTGTCTACATTGATCAAAACGCAAACAGTATCTGAGACGCCATTTTGGCAAAATATAAAGATTAGCGACCCAATATAGAAATAAATGGGGTCACCGAATGGCCAATCTTGGACTGGCGTTGCGTCATTTATGTTGTAGACCTGATAAATTAACTTTACTTCATGTAATCATATATAGCATGTGGGTAGCAACTGATAAACTGTAGTCTCCTATAACTCACATATTGAGTGGCAATTAAAAATGTTATTTTATTATGTGATGTATATATCTATATTGTTTTGGAAATATTTCAATAAACTCTCAAATTTGTGGGTTAATATTTTATTATATCCCAACAAACAAGGTTCGGGGTATATAGGAGTGGGCGTGTCGGTTGGTCGGTCGGTTTTGTCCGGACGATAACGGATGAATGGACCGTCGGATTTCAATACTTTTCGGTACACGTGTGTTTAATACCAAAAAATACAGGTCAACTTTAACTGTGGTGACACACTCTTTCAAAATAGAGCTTGCCAAAATATACCATGTCCGAACATTAACTCTTGAAACGGTATTGACTAATTTAGCGATTTAAAAACAAATGTTAAACACCATAACGTTCTATTTTGGTTACAAACCACTATTTGTGATCAAAGTTTCCCCCCCTTTTCAACTTAGAATTTCCCACAAGTACGGTGCCCGGGCAATAACCCATGAAAGAGTTGTACGCAGGTTTAATATCACAACATACAGTTCAAAATTGACTAAAATCCAGTAGTGTATACGAAATTTTGTCCCCTTTTCCGGACAAAACTCTTGAAAGGGTGAAGGGATTTCAAAAATATTCACATGAGTTACTATATAATCTACATGTCTTGAGCGACTTTGGTTACTTATCATCTATTTTTTACGTTTTGTTGGTACCGTTTCAACATAGAATTTGCCCGACATTATATATAATTTGGCAAACTACTTCATTTGAGAGCGTCCAGAATTGGGATATAATTAATTCAACACAATAAAAGTGTATTTCATAGAAATTAATTACAATTGATCAACAAATATATTTAAAACTAAACAAATAAAACGCATCACTGTAAAATCCAAAAGTAGAACATGACATAACAATGTGAAAAAGTCACCGACTCACAATCATATCTGTACATCAGAGAAACTTATATATTTCTGTCCTCCCATGGCTTTAATGAGTGCACACACCTTTGTCTCATTTACATTATGTAGTTTCGCATGCAATCTTGAGAAATATTCCGTCATTCCTGCTCAAGGACCTGTTTCAATTCACGCAGATTGAAAGTGGGTGCCGGTCGCCTTCGTTATCCCATGTCCGGATCCACACATGCTCAAAAACGTTGAGATCTGGTGGCTTGGAACTGAAAGGCAGCCGCATCTATTTTTTACGTTTTGTTTGTACCATTTCAACTTAAAATTTGCCAAAATTTAGTGTTTATAAAATAACTTTGAAATGACTCATGAAAACATTAAGGGACTTCAATGATTTTTGATAAAAATGTTTATCTACACAAACAACACGTCAAGTTTGTCTTTAGTTACATATACCTCTATTTTTTACAACGTTATGGCTACTTTTTCAACTCAAAATATGTCAAATGTACAGTGTCATTAAAATTACTTATGAAACCTTTAAAGGATTTTAAAGACATTGGCACACATGTTTAACACTATTAAATACATGTGAAGTTCACATTTGGTTCGAAATATATATATTAACGTAGTTTCGATTCCTTATATTCCTCATAATTTGCAAATGGTTGGTGTTGGGCGATAACATATGACTTAGGTACAATATTTTTTAAAAACAAATGGTACACGTATTAAACAAAGAAACTTTAAGATACAGGTACGGCTTTACTTTGGTTACAATACATATACATTTGACTGAATTGTGACATCCTTTCAAAGAAATAGTTAACCATTGCTGTAGCCAGGCGGCGTGTGGGGTAATTGGTCAATCATGAGACCGCTATTGTCTAGATTCTTTCTTGCATTGGACTAACTGTTTTACACTTGCAGCCGCTTCTAACCCGAAATTTATATAATTTGGCAAACTACTTCATTTGAGAGCGTCCAGAATTGGGATATAATTAATTCAACACAATAAAAGTGTATTTCATAGAAAATATTACAAATGATCAACAAATATATTTAAAACTAAACAAATAAAACGCATCACTGTAAAAACCAAAAGTAAAACATGACATAACAATGTGAAAAATTCACCGACTCTCAACCATATCTGTACATCAGAGAAACTTATATATTTCTGTCCTCTCATGGCTTTAATGAGTGCACACACCTTTGTCTCATTTACAATATGTAGTTTCGCATGCAATCTTGAGAAATATTCCGTCATTCCTGCACAAGGGCCTGTTTCAGTTCACGCAGATTGAAAGTGGGTGCCGGTTGCCTCCGTTATCCCATGTCCGGATCCACACATGCTCAAAAACGTTGAGATCTGGTGACTTGGAACTGAAACGCAGCCGCTGGACGTTCTGCTGCTTAAGTAACGCCTTTGTCGAAGCGCTGTATGGACCAATGCCCTGTCCTGCAGCAAAACCATGCCCCATCCACCTTCTCGTATGTGCGGAATTGCAACAGAGCTGAAACATTGCCATTGCTGGTATCAAGCAGCTTTCATCTTCCTCTTAAGCATTGATTAAGTTTTACTTCAGCTTCAATTGGCCTTAACGTCATTTACTTATTTCCGATATTATAATATTTTTCAATACCGTTTTCGGTCGAGGTGAACGTTGCAGTCCGCGAATGATTTTCTTGAAGATTGAATGTTATCTTCAAGATCATTTTTGGTTGAGTATTTGTCTGACGCTTCTGCCTCAAATATAACAAAATGTTCGTATCTTTTGTTCATTTCGTTTTTACATCTCTGAGAATATAACACAGCATTGATATATACTGCATTGCTCTGTTATATTTTCATTGTGTTTTTCTTCCTAGTTTGTACAATGATTATTTCATTATAAGACGAATGGTAGACATTATTTGAAACCTTATTAAGCAGATCTGTGTCTGGTAGTTGTGTTTGAATAATTTCATCGTACCTCGCAATAGCTAGCACTATTGCCCCGCTTAATTCCTTTGTTTAAAGGTGATGATTGTATCCGATCGTTGAGTACTCGAAATTAATTCACCAGTTTATAATTTTTGGCGTTATTCATTGTTTATAAGTTGATGCGTGCTCTAATGAGCCTTACTAGTAGATGTAAAAAAAATGATAAATCATGGGACAAGTGTGGGGTTATGTCCATACTAACTGGTTGACGTCCCCAGTAGACTAAAGTTCCAGTTTTTTTACTGACCGTTCCAAGGCTGTAATTCCATATTTAGTTTAAACATATTTTATGCATCAGCGTATACACACATAACATAAAGTCAAACATAAAACACATTTACAATCTAGAAAAGGATTAGAACGAAAGATAAATATATCTTCTCCAAACCTTAGCAGAAGTACATATTTTATGACGGACATTTGTACAGCTTACAATGTAAATGATACAATGATATTGATAATGTTGAATGAGATCAATTGGTAGTGTTTAATGTTATTTAGCTTCATTTAATATTATTAAATATTTACAGACTTTTTTAAGGTAAAGAAGATAAGAGAAAAGAAAGACGGTAGGGTGGAAGGTTTAAATGAATTACTTCCAGTGCTATTCTTCACTGAGCCCTGATTGGTAGTGCTCAATATCACATGTATACAGAAAAAAGACAATACTGGGTGGGATTGATATTTGGTAGTAAGAAGTGACTGTCACTGACTTTCAAATTCTTTTTTTCATTTAAATAAAGAGGTGAACAGCATCGAACAGTGTCTTATTTTGTTCTTCTGTATGGGCAGTGTCACCGTATAGTACAATGCGAAGCGTTACGTCAGTCAAAGCAATCACAGAGTTGAGCAGAGGTCACCCTTTTACAGTATAAAGGGGACAAATAAGAAGATAATGATACGTTGTTTCCTGAATTCCACACGCACAAAGGGATGAGGGCACAATATTTTTAACAAAAAGGTGATGGTTCAATGAACTGCATTCGTTTCGTAAGCGCGTGTGAATGACCTGTAATCGACGTTTCGCATAATAAAACAGAGCATTTGGTTTGGAATTATCCGACTTAAGGTACGCTTTAAAACCAGAAACAGTGTCAATGTTTTGTGCTTCAGCTGGGAGACTAGTCCATGCTGAGATTGATGAAGGAAGGAAGGAATTCATAAAAAGTGACGTATGTGTACGAAAGCTAGAGATATTGGATTCGTTTCGAAGTGATCTTGTTGATGCTTGACCGACTGTCTTAGGAACCAAACTTGAAAATAATCAGGAGAGAGACTATTTTTCATTTTGTAAAACAGTAAAAGCTTGTGTTTTTTACGTCTTGTTTCCAAGCTCTCAAAGCCAAATTCAATGTGTAGCAGACGCAGAGAAACAAGGCGAGTGCAACCAGTTACAATTTTTTCATACTGTGTACAATTATTCCAGATGACAGCCGCATAATCCAAGATTGGCCTTATAAAAGAAAAATAAATAACCCCCAGAGACCTCCCATCCAGTTGATAGCGTAGACGTTTCATGATGTTTTTTTCTTTAATATAGTTAATGTGAGTATGCCAATTACCTTTGTTAGAAAGAAAAATACCCAGGTGTTTGTGAGATTCAACAAACGGGATATCAGTGTCAAACATGTACACAGGCGGACGAATGGGTTTGTTTCGTTTTCGAGATATGACCATTGATTCGGATTTGTTTGGATTGAATTTTACAAGCCACTTACCAGCCCAGATATATATTTATTGTTTATATATGTCAGTAGTTTTAAAGCTGCAGTCTGGGGGAGTGTCCACTATAACAATTAGACTTGTATCATCAGCCAATAGGTTGACATTTGAATCTATCTGGTTTACTATGTCATTAATGTATATAAGAAACAAAAGAGGACCCAAAATTGAGGCCTGGGGAACTCCAGCTTCAATTGATGTTAATTCAGAAGTGGCTCCCGGAATATCCACACACTGGCGCCTATTCTCTAAGTAGTTGGAAAACCAAGACAGTAAGTGACCACAAATGCCTGCTTTCTCGAGTTTATACAGTAGACCACGATGCCAAACTTTGTCAAATGCTTTGCTTACATAAAAAAGACAACTCGTATTTCATATTTAAACGGTAAAACAATGTTGATGAGGTATGTTTTTGTGGTGTTTATGTGTGTGTATGTCGTGTAAGTCGTGATTGTATTTATGTATGTGATGTCATTATGACTGTGTCTATAGTTCATTGTCTTTGAAGTAGATTTGTTATGGAAACATGCTTGCCAAAGAGTTAACAACCTGTAAACAAAACAAAGGTTGATGTAACAATTACATAAATTTACACTTACAATTTACAAGTTAACAGTAATTGACAATAAAATCGACGGTTCTACATCATAAATATTAAGCCTGATCAGAGAAGAAAGCTCTTAATAGAATGAATATGTTGCACTAGCGGATCTAAAGGAGGCGAACCAGGCGCCCCCCAACCCTTCTCCTAAAACCGTCAACGTTTGCGTAGTATTTCAATATAGGAGAGTAAAAGTAATAAAATACGTCCGAAGTGCACCATATTGGATTAGAAATTGTTAAAATGTTGGGGGGTGGGGGGGGTGGAGAGAGACCTCAATAGCACCCTTTCAACACTTTAAACCAAATATGTTTCGGTTCATACGGAGGGGCGCAGGTTTCCCTCTAAGTTATGCCCCCTCTAACGTTGAATCCTGACTCCACCCCTGTTTTGCACACGCCAAGAATCAAGTGCAGTAAATTAACAAAATCAGAGGATCGCTCCGAGCAAGCCACATGAAATACGAGGAGGTTCTATAAAATACAAAATTTCATATATATTAGACATTAAACAGACATCCTTTGAGCAAAATTAAACAGAAAAACATGCGCCAAAGCAGTCAAGATAATTATTTGGCTTATCTAACTATATTTCAAACTCATATCATTATGTTCCGAGAAAAATAAGTTAAAATAAATGTTACTTATACCAGATGACGCCATTTTGAGAGTTTTTTCATTTGTTTCATGCTATGTTTCATGATGAAATAAAATCAGTTCGTGGGAAAGATATGGCAGATATAATATCTGCATGTTATGTAATCAAATTCAGGGCTTATTTATTAGTGTGGAACGAATGAAACTCCTGGGAAAATGTGTTTAAAGGGCCATACCGTCCAATGATTCAAAATAGAAAACATAAATTCCTTCTAGAGATAAAAAGATTTGTATATTTTTTTCACTCAGACCAGCGATGTTCTTCTGGCCAATTATGGGGCCGAAATTTAACCCCATTTCAAATGCCATAACACTTATAAACTTTTTGTTCAAAGTATATGTGAATAATCAATTTTTCTCTTTTGGCTAAATAATCAATGAAAACAAGACGATGTTATTGAGGAATTTGACTTTTTAACTTTAACAAATACAATTTATCACTGCAATATATACAAAAACGTGTCACGAATTAAGCATAAAATATGCAGAAAATGGCATAATTATCATGCTTTTATAGCATTATACCCGTGTCGGAAAATACGTCATTCCTTGAAAAAAATGAAAAAAACAAACAAACATATTTCTGTGGTGTTCTCAAGACAGACCTTACAACACAGATGTATGCATATCGCATCTGCACCCATAACCTCATTCGAAACGATATTTTGCGTCACAAATTACATTTTTTATCATTTACAAATAGTTGATACAAATAAAACAACTTATTTAAACGGTTGCCATTATTCTTACAGGCTGCAATTCGAGTTTCATAATTGCATTTATAACTGGATAACAATAGTTCATGTTTCTTACGAAATAATTTTGAACCCTTATCATCGAAATTTTATAAATCAAAAGTTCGTTGATTAACACCGATTGTTAACAAAGTGATTATTTCTTATTACATATTTTCAAGTGGCTGATTTCGACATTTTAACTTTAGTGTGAAGCTTGTACTTTAACTTTCATTCAAAATTGTTTATAAAGATTTGGGTGACTTGTTTCTGCTGCTTCTTAAATGTTAGTAAAAAGGCTGAGATCATCAGTTTGAGAATTTCGTTTAGCAAATTCGTCATTCAAATACACATTATTTCTTGGACATGTATTCTGGCAAGTACGTTCGGGAGTTTTTTGCTATGGTTCTTATGATTGAATCGACGGTGTGTGACATGAATGAACCGCGATGTTACAGCCGGTTTGACTACGAGGAGAAAATGTTGGAGAAAATGGTGAGAGCTGAGATCAAGAATGAGGAACTTCTCGGTAAACTAGAAGTGCTCGAAAATCGACTGACGAACGTTGAAACTGGGGTGGACAATTCGGTAGAGAAAATACACATTCTTGAAAAGAAACACGATACCGAAAAAGAGCAGAGAAAGAAAGGGGTACACGATCTAGAAAAGGCAAACGAAAGTTTGCACACTTTGTTGGAAAAGTTTGAAAACACGACAAAGTCTTATTTCGACAGGCAAAAGAAATCCCTTGAGGTATACGAACAACGTCTAGACGCTATTTCCAGGAATTTTACAGGTACATGCAGTCTACTTACAACCTAATGAATAAGTAGAACGAAACCATAAAACAGCACGCAAAAATGTAATTTTAAAATATGGAATCAGATAACGAACACGATAGAATAGAGTATTGACGTAGACCTGAATATCCTGTAAAATAATTATGTTATACGCCCCTTGTTGAAAATCGTACAACGAATAGTATATACATAAAAGAATACTACATTATATGAATTGCATTCAAAGAGTTAAATGATTTTTGTTATATTGACAATAACCAGTGTAAAGTTTCATTTAAAGTGAATATAAGCATTATGATTGTAAATACACACAGGCACTTCGTCCATATTTTCAATAAATACTTTTCTCAATAGCGGATCCAAAATGTATGGGCTTTGATCCTTCCATCCTTTAATCAGAAGTCCGAGTAAACTATTTATGTCAAAAGACAGGTGTATGCCAATATTACACAATAATTTACAATTGATTGAAACACTCTCCCTTTCTATATAAAGGGGGATCACGCATATAAATTGTTGAAATTGTATAGTGCAAAACAGTTGGAGTGCTATTTTATATGATTTCAGAGAGTGTGCATCAATCTCCTGTTGCCTTCTTCGCCACCCTGTCGTCCGGTTTTACAACATCCACCTCCTCTCAAACGATCGTATTCAACAACTTTGTCACAGACGTTGGCGGGGGCTACAACCCAGGGACAGGCGTGTTCACTGCCCCGGTCGACGGTCTATACGTATTCTCAGCTTCTGTCATGGTTGCCCTGTCCACGTCGACGATCTACGCCCACATTAGCATGGACAAGAACGGCAGTCAAGTAGTGTACCTCTATGTCACGGACAGTGACGGTAGTTACGAGACAGGCGTGGGCACTGTCATTCTTTCGCTGCAGGTCGGGGATACCGTAAAGTTGGCATGCACTCAAAGTGGACGAGTCATTCATGACTATTCGTTCATTTCCGGATTTAGATTGTAATCAGCGCATGAATTAGCATAGAACATTGATGTTGATTGAACTAGCTATTGTTTTCTGAAATGTTTACAATTAATTTTATTTCAATATACAGGAATTATGTTTGGTTCGTACTTCGGAAACTTTCTGATTGGGTGTCGTTTTTGTCTGTCAAATAATAGATACAACTGATAAACAAAGTTCATTGTATATCTGCAAACTGAATTTCATTTCTCCGTCTGCAGATAGAGTTGGGATCACTTATCATTGAAGTACTTGGGGCTTACCTATAATTTTATTATTATTTGTTTTATTATTAAGTTTCCTCAAGTTAATGCATACTTTGATAAGATTTACCTTTTATGTTTAAACTTTTGGCTACTGAACTTGTTTCTTCTTTGACATAAGTAATGTATTGTAAATGTTTAACATATAGTACAAATACAATACGTATTACATTATTACATCAATATTGTTGGTTTTGCTGTTATACTGTGATACCCTATATCAGCCCAAAACTGTAGCTTGAAGGCTTATCCAGATCATAGGGAGGAGTGTGGGAGGTGGTATGAACTTTGACATTTCATAAACTGTCATATACTTTCTACGTATTCGAAAGTTTTCAGCATTCAAGTTGTATGTGCTTAGTTACATGTTGTTGCAAACTTATAGATTGGAACCTTTAAAAACGTCCATTGTTCAATGGTAATAATTGACTGAATTAAAAAATAAACTCGATACCATAACTTAAGTAATACGACACAATAATGTTGGAAGTTACGATACCTGGTGTCCCATATGACTTTGGTATCATTGAAAATGGTTTAACATGCAAAAGAATGACAAAGCGAAAAAAAGCGAAAAAAGACGGCTTATCAATCAAGTTTTTTGGCCTTGAAAAATTGCAAATCATTTAAAATCCGATTACAGTTGAAAAAGAGCAAACTTACAATTTACAATAACATTATATTTAATTGAGTTATGGTCATTTATTTTACATATTACCAATCAGGAAGTAACACCCGTGCAAAGAATACACACATTGCATGGGGTGACCAGGCATAGAAATTTAACATTATGGTTTATGGAGAACTAATGATTCGTGATTCGAATCCCCTAACAGCCAGATGAAGCCGTTTAGTAGTTTTCTGAAAGCACACTGGATATTCTCCAACGTTTTTTTCCAAGAATTGCCGCATTCGACTATGTGGCTGTGAATTGATTTTCGAATGTTATTCAAAATAAAGCATTCAGACGGACACAAAAAAATGACATTTACATTTCTATTTTAATAATTAGTTTATATACTGATTACGTCACAAACATGACGCCATGAAACAAAATGGCAGGTACATATGACGTACAAATTTGCGGTGAATGACATAGTGGGATGATTTAAATGTTCGATTTGTAATTTTTAGGGTTTGATAAAGCACCGCAAAAAGGATTTATATCAATCGATACAGGCAAAAAGACGCATATGTTAAGAAAGTACGTAACAATGTATCGTAATCGGTAGATCATTTACATCCATTTCTTAAGTATACATTATGCGTTCTAATTAAAATTATATATTGTAATGATAATATTAAATATTACCCCATATCGCGGTACATACTTACCCCGTAACGTATAGATAACGTCGACAACTTGCTTACATTGATCAAGACACAAACAGTTTTTGTGACGCCTTTTTTTTACAATATTAGCGACCCACTGTTGAAAAATATAGGGTCACCGAGTATCCTGTCCTAGACTGGCGTTGTGTCATTCATGTTGAAGGGGTGATATATATATTTACGTTACTTCATATAAGTAGTTATAGCATTCGGGTACAAGTTGATTATCTGTAAAAACTACTAATACTCATATATTGAGTAGCAATTAAAAGTATGTTATTTTATATGGAATGTATATATATTAATTTGGTAATATTTAAATAAACTATCAAACTAGTAGAGTAAAATTGTACAATACCCTCACCAAACATGGTTTGGGGAAGTATATAGGCTTGTCGGTTGGTCGGTCGGTCTTTTCCGGACGATAACTGATGAATGGGCCGACGGATTTCAATACTTTTGCCATTTTTGTTGTTCTCAGTGTTAATACACCTTTCGCAAAAATGAAAAGTGACAGTATGATACTGTACTAAACCTATCATAGCTTAATTGGTCTTGAAGTTAAAGCAGAAGGTCAACGGATATGTTTTGCGAAAGATTAAAGTGTCGTACCATAGACATTTTGTACCCAGATATATTGTGGACGTGACACCTTTTCGGAAATAACTAGTTACAATATGATACTGTCATATAAAACTACATTAAATTGTATGTTATCGGAAATCCTGCCAAACCGTATGCGAATGTAACGTCGTTTCGGGTTAATTTCGACTCGAGAACGGGCAAAAATCTCAAAACAGTTTATAACACCAAATGCATACAATATATCTCTATTTAACAAATTCACAAATATTTCTAATATATTTTTACTGTCGTCGGTACACGGAATTTTTACATCTCGTATCGTCTAATATATCGGGAATGGTTTTTGGTCAGTACATTCTTAAATGAAGATACTTTTGAAGCCCAAACTACGTCCAATGTTTACAAAATATCTTTATTCTATTTCCAAAAAATTGAAAGAAGTGTTTTTATGGAAAGTTCAAAACACCACTGGCTTCAGCCATATTCTATCTGCAAGATACAGAAAGGCATGTTCAAGGAAAATTCAAAACACCACTGACTTCAGTCGTATTCCATTTCCAAGAGTCAGAAAGATGTTTTCAAAGCTCACGAACGACCAAAAATTTCCTTCATACACCACAAGTGTTCTTAAGATGTCCAAAGATCTCTCTGAAAGGCACATTACCGTCATTGAACAGAGAAGACGTCTTAATACATATAGTTATACATGTATTCATATCACGATTTAAACATATAATAATTACAACTTTGAGCAGGTGGGAGTAAATGCTTAAATCCTTTTGGATAAAACAACCTATGTGACATTCATTCATTTCTCAATGAAGCATTCGTGTCAGCTTATTAATATTCAAAACCGGACTTTTTTCACCCATTGACGTCACGTCATAGTAGAAAGTTGTTTACATCAGTTATTTGGGGTTAAAATAAAGCAACAATTGAGCAAGATAACTTTTTAAAAATATTGTTCTGGTTTTATGTTTTATTATTAATGACAATAAATGGATTGCGGAAAACTGGAAGCTGAAAGTTCGTCTATAGCACAGAGTCAACATGGCGGGTGATCTGTCAGATTTAAAATAGTTCTAAAATCTTTTTAATAGTTTTGAGTTGTTTGAGGCGGAATTGAGTGAGGAAACTGCTGCTGCTGCTGCTGCTGCTGCTGAGGTTCCTCCAGAAATTGAAGAACTGATGAACATTTCCTTTGATGTTTTGCCTGAAGTTACAAATATTAATGAAAATGAAAGTTTAGATCTAGGTCCACAGCTTAATGACAGTAATGACATGCCAACCATTCATGAATATAAACAACAGGGCAGTAGGTTTAATGGTAAAAAATATTGTCGTAGGCAAGATATAAAGGAATATACATTTCACAGTTTAAACAAGTCCCCTTTACTTAAATATCTTACCTGAATACTGTAAGGTTTTTAATCCGTTTCGAAATGGTAAACAATGAGGAGTCGGCAGCCATTACTGGTCTCATTGTTACTAAATTTAGCCCCACGTGTCTCCAAGTCGACGATGTATTCAAACGCTTGGGAAGGCTACATGATACTTGGAAATATCGAGTGATATTTTTTTTTGTAATTATACAATTATACTGATTGAGTTTGTTAAGGCGAACAGTTTTGACAGTTTTTTACAATAACTTTGCGAGTTATTCATAGAATAATACATGGTTGACCATGGCTTTTGGTTGATAATAGCCCCAGTGGAAGGAATAATTATACGAGGGCTTTAGCCCGAGGGCAATTTATCACTGGGGCAATTATCAACCAAAAGTCATGGTCAACCATGTATTATCCTGTATAATACATATGTTTTGTCAGTTGTCCATGCTTTCAAATAGATTTAAAAACATGAATAATGAAGGATATATGTCATTTAATTACCAGGTAGTCTGAAAGTCTTACTAATGAGATAAAACAAAATGGTTTTGAATGGCATTACCTGCGAAAAATAACGAGCGACTGGAAACCAAAATTGCAAACCTTTTCGTACGTGTTTTCAGAATAAGCCAATTAAATACTATAATACAATTTTTCCACTCTTCAAACATTTCCTGTTTTACATCGGCCGATTTCAATACGTGAGCACAGATAGGGTCGATCTAGCCTAGGAGCAGTTTCATAACAATCTCGGTTTGAAAAACCCTAGCCAATTCGCTGGATTAATTAACATTTCTCAGCGAATAAAGGAAAACAAAACGTTTCAACAAAACATTTCCTTGTCTCACTGCTTTATGACCTTTACCGAATGTAAACATCCGGTACGGTTTCGGGTAGTACTCGTTACTGAAACACGGAATGTGTCATTATTGGTTAAGCTAATTTCACTATTATTACACCGATAGTTCAACTTTAATCCCTTTAAAGCTTTTAATGTTTAAATGTTTGCCTACCAAGTTTACGGCGGCCATTTTTATTTTCGTTAAAATGACGTCAGTGTGCACGTTCTCGTCTTCGTCAGGAAATTATGCAATAATCGCCCTGACGTGCCATGATAATCTCACGGGCGGAGACGATAATCATTATTGCGGGAATTTCTATAGTAAAATGCTACTATTTATAGTAACATGTGAATTATGGTTTTATTAACTTCAAATTTGGCATGAATAATGCTTGGTTCAAACCTCTGCCAATGTACACATTCACAAATTATTTTGATTCATTTTCACAAAACGTTCATTATATACACAGTAAATCACCCTTCACCTGTTAGCATGGAGTAGGTAAATCCCGATCGCTATTTAAGTTGTATTTTACCTAAATATAATTTGCTATTCCGTCATTGTTTGTTTAAATTCGATTCAAATATCGAAATGAAATAAAACGGAAACAATCGAATCAAAAACATGATTTGCTGTGACCCACCAAAGATTGATACGATTGACGACAGTATTCTATTTTGATAAAGTTTTTTCTTACCAACACAACTGTTGAGTTGTTTTCAAAACATCTCCTCTGCGTTTAAAGTGTGACCTTCTATTTATAAATATAATATAAATAGATCCAGATCTCTGCGAGGCCCTGATGGGGGTAAGGCTATAACGCACTTTTTCTTAAGAATGAGTTCTTGACGTAAAAGTGTAAACGTATTTGAAACAAAACAAAATTCACTTATTCAATCAACATATCATTTGAGTAAACAAGTAATATAAAAACAGCGAACAGTATAATATTTTGATAGCGTAAGGTGCTGTCCAGAGTTGAAATGTTTGACAGCAAATTTCATATAAATACAAGGCGAAACTACTGGTACACTATCATTTACCACCCCCCCCCCCCCGCCCATAAGTTTCGGGTCCACATATCTAACAAATCTAATCACACTGCTGCAACACACTGTCATTCGCTCCAGACAATTCTTCCACACTTAAATAACAATAATTATGAATCTATCGCACACATCACACCCATACCAAAACACACCATTCTCCTCATCATTCACATTCCCATGTCTATCTCACTCAGCACACACGTGCGCATTTGCCCTTATAACGTTAATATCAACTGCGGCACTCCTTGCAGTGTTTGCCCTTATAACGTTAATATCAACTGCGGCACTCCTTGCAGTGCTTGCCCTCGTTTCCTGCCTCGTCCTCTTCCTGGTAGCCTTCTCTACTTCTTCTCTCTTTCTTTTCTCAACCTGAGCAGCCTTAGCCTCCTCCCTTTGGTGACGTTTGTGTTCTGCATCTAGCGTTCGGGCTAACCGTTTCACCTCGACCTCCTTCTTTCTTCTTTTAATGGCAGTTTTTTTCTTCATCCTGGTGTTCCTTCTCCTTGAAAAATAAAATAATGATGTTTCCATACTGTATAGCGAACTGGAAATGGTAGTAGTATAATTAATTACTCACGAATACATTTTCTTTTTTGTTATATTTTTCCACGCAAAATTTATTGACAGGTAAAAACAAAAATAATTACTTTCAACTCTTGCTGCACTGGATTACTACTGATAACACTTTTTTGTAACAAGAAAGTTGACAGGGTGTGTACCAATACGGCGGCAAGTCTTTGGTGAATATCCTCCTGGATACGAGAGGGTTTGTTGTAAATTTGCGCAGGTAGGGCATGTTTCTGCGTCTCTATCCGTTGTTCCTATTTAAACAATTAAGCACATTGTAGTTATAAAATTAAGTAAAATCACATCGTGTAATATTGTTTTATAGTTTAAAGTATATTTATATTACATGTAATATTTACTAGAATGTTTTGTGTATGTTCCTGCAATGGTGTTTAATTTGATTTACACACCAATGACAATGACATTCGTACCATCTGCTTTCTGTTTTGTTAAGAATGAAGGTTGTATGATTTGGGTCGGGTGGACTGCCGATCGGTTGAAGGGACACAGACCCGTGACTTCAAAAGCCATTTGGATGGAGGCTGGAGTTGATGAGTCGAGTGCATGCCTCGAAATTGCTGGAAACTTGTGGTTCCCTATGTGGCAGCTGGCACTAAGGTGCCCATGATTTGCCATGATTTTGGCCACCCGGGCCTTCAGCGGTCCGAATACCGACATTAAAACAAATCAAGCATTAAACGAAAACTATAGGTTACATGACTGTACGGACGCATGAGAACATTGTATTTAATTTGGTGTGTAAATCAGTTTAAAGCTGATTAGGTGCATTGAAGATGTTCGCCTAACTCCCCAGTTCGTTTCTATACATGTATTCAGAACATATCTTATTAAGGGTCTAATAAGGCTAGCTTACCTTAACATCAAGGGGCTGGAGGAAATGAGTTGTATGACCTGGCAGTCCAAGCAGGATTACGCCATTATCACGAGCCGTCTCAATGGTCTTGAAGGACACGTGGCTATCGTTGTTGTCCATCACGAGCAACACAGGCCTATCTTTTCCGCAGTGGGGAATGAATACTCTTACCAACGACTGGTGAAAGATATCTATGTTAATGTAGCCTGTTTCACTCGAGGTGAACATCCACGACAACGGCACACCCTCTATAGCCCTGTGTGGGATGCTACCCTGAAAAACGTTCAGCGTTAGTAGGAATGACATTTACAAATGGAAGGAAGATACATGCAATTTCTTTGATTAATGATTGATTTTTCGCTCAATGTGGAAATAGTTGGGTTCTGTGGCTATGGGTGTTGGTCCATCAAGGTTAGTAAAATACTTACAATAAAAGAACAACACATTTTTTAATACAAAATCGATGATTCCTTTTAAGAAAGTATGCTGTGAATGGGAATCAACTCGAACAAAATCGGCTAAGAAATTGAAAGAGTAGTGTCCCTTGCTTCAACAAATTCTAAAACAGCATTCCTTTCCCACGACAATTATAGTGTGATTAAAAATATATTTCAATGCGGAATTACGCGATAATTAACCAAAACGCGTCAAAAAATAAATAAAGCAAATATTTGGTGTTTGCATAAGATTAAAGAGAACTAACAATGTAGTAGCATCGTTGGCAACGCAAATGTGTCAACATCTATAGCAGTTAAAGTTCTTTAACAAAAGTCGGGTCTCAAAATTGTTCACGCGGTTTATTACGTCATTCCCCGCGTGCTACATATTTACATTTAAGCTGCTTAGGACTTTGACATGAATTTATAAGAACAATACAGGCAAGCGTTTGTATCAATCTAGATAATCGGACTATCGATCGAGGTAAACAAACGCGTGTTTTTTTTCATTCTTATTACATGATGTCTGTTATTCATTGACTTTGAATACAGATGAATTAACATAGTAAAATCCTTTTTATAAGTTTACAGTAATTGACAATAAAATCGACAAACACAAATTAAGTGATATTCTTACTCTATATCCCTACTATTAAAGCACAAACAACAGCGCTCGATTCGCGGTATCTCATTAATGTATATTGCTCTTTTAATATGCGTAGTACATTGACAAAGAATGCATAATTATGTCCAAACTAACAAGATACCTAAAAGTTGTTTCCGACGGTTCTAGATGATACATATTAAGCCTGATCAGGAGTAGTAAGCTCTTAATAGAATGGATAGTTTACACTAGCGGATCCAAAGGAGTCATACCCGGCGCCCGCCCTCCCCCCTAAAATCGTCAACGTTTGCTTTTTATTTCAATATAGGAGAGTAAAAGTAATAAAATACGCCCGAAATGCACCATATAGGACAAGAAATATTAAAGTGTTTTTGTTTTGTTTTTTTTTTTGTTTTTTTTTTTGGGGGGGGCTTCATACCACCCTTCCAACACTTTAAACAAAATTGTTTTCGGTTCATAGGTGGCTGCGCCCGTCAAAAGGTTACGTTCCTAAGTTACGCCCCCTGTAACTTTGAACCATCACTCCACCTCTGTTTTGCACACACGAAGAATAAAGTGCAGTAAATTTAAAAAACAGAAGACCAGTTAATATTGCTGTTTGCTTTATAGAACACTTACCGTTGGCAGTAACCCTGTTGAAAACTATGATATGCACGGATCGCTCCTAGGAAGCCTCATGAAATACGAGGCGATTCTATATAAAACAAAGTTTCATATATATTAGACACGAAACAGACTTCTTTTGAGCGAAATTAAACAGAAAAACATGCACCAAAGCAGTCAAGATAATTATTTGGCTTATCTAACATATATATCAAATTCATATCATTATGTTCCGAGAAAAATAAGTTGAAATAAATGTTACTTATATCAGATGACGCTATTTTCAGAGTTTTATCACTTGTTTCATGCTACGCTACATAATGAAATAAATTCTGTTCGTAGGAAAGATATGGCAGATATAATATCTGCATGTTATGCAATTAAATTCAGGGCTTATTTATTAGTGTGGAGCGAATGAAACTCCTGGGAAAATGTGTTTAAAGGGCCATATCAACCAATGATTCAAAATAGAAAACATATATTTCTTCTAGAGATAAGAATATTTGTATATTTTTTCACTCAAAATAGCGATGTTCTTCTGGCCAATTATGGGCCGATATTCAACCCCAGTTCAAATGCCATAACACAAATAAACTTTCTGTTTAAATTATAAGTAAATAATCAATTTGTCTCGTTTGGCTAAATAAATGAAAATAAGATGTCATGTAGGAATTTGACTTTTTAATCTTTTGAACTTTTTCTGCCATCAATTATAATGGATGGTTGTTAAACTGTCGAATCGTTGATAGTGGATTAAGAATGAACTCAAGTAGTTTGCTATTATTGTCAAATGTATCAGTAAAGAATACTGCTTCAGCTTTCACAATCTGTCACCTTCGTTATTATTTCTGTTTCAATGGAATGAGTACACTCTTATTTTTGTTAAGCAGTGGTGCATCCCACCGCCCCTATTATCCCATCTCACCACCCCTATTATCACAGAATGATTATTTGGTTGTTCTTCCAGTTACCCATTGTATACTACCGAAATGCCCGTACACTTCTTTTGGGTAATGTCATTAAGTTCAATAGATTGAAAATATATTGTATTTGATCATGACAATGTAGTATACATATTCTTACATCGTTGTAAGATATGTAAATCCCATTGTATTATTATTTTTTTTTTTTTTTGTGTGCTTGAATTTAACTTTAATATAAAACTTTAACAGCTATATTTAAACATATGCCAAAGGTCATAGAGCAAATAAAAACATATTTCAAAGAGTTTTTATTTTGAGTTGATGTGATTTTAATGTTTCAAATACACTGACATATTTGACGGTAAAAGTTTAATTGAATTCGTTCTTTGTCGAAAATCCATTCTATTAAGAGGTCGACAATTACAATTCTTTATAGAAAATTGCATATGTAACGTTAAGTTATAAATATATTTCCATTATTAGTAATAATAATAATAATAATAAAATAATAATAATAATAATAATAATAATAATAATAATAATAATATAATAATAATAATAATAATAATAATATAATAATAATAATAATTATAATAAAAATAATAATAATAATAATAATAATAATTTTAATAATAATAATAATAATAATAATAATAATAATAACTTGAATAATGATAAAAATTATAATGAAGAATAAGAATAAGAAGAAGAAGAAGAAGAAGAAGAAGAAGAAGAAGAGAAGAAGAAGAAGAAGAAGAAGAAGAAGAAGAAGAAGAAGAAGAAGAAGAAGAAAAAAAGAAGAAGAAGAAGGAGAAGAGAAGAAGAAAAGAAGGGGAGAAGAACAAGAAAAAGAACAAGAACAACAACAAGAAGAACAAGAAGAATAACAAGAAGAAGCAAAAGAAGAAACAGAAGAAGAAGAACGAATAAGAATAAGCATCCTGGGCATATACTGCTCTCGATTTAGATAAATACTCTCATTACGTTACATGATGGAGAAGAACAGCTGACGGATGCATGAGTGTATTTCGGTAATGGTAATCGTCTTGGTTTGGACGCCATGAAATGCAAAAAGGTTGCATCTTAGTGTTCCTAAATTGAAAGCGACCAGACAGTGAAATATTTCGGTAGTAAAAACCTTTCTTATAGATTGAAAACAAAAAATGATGTCATTTACAACAATACAAATACACAAGCTAGCAAGCAAAAGCTTATATTCAATACAATTAAAACAACTGCCTAAGGCAAACATTTTATACAATAATTTAGCAATACAATTCTTGTTGGGTATGATTTCAAAGTTTAAAGAGCTGCAAATAGTATATAACCAATACGTTACTGTGTCAACCAAATTGTTTTTTTTTCTTTTTTAGAGATTCATTATATTTTTATATATTACCTCTATAACAGTTATACTTTCTATCATAGCAAGTAAAACTCATCACGGTAACATATACAAAACGTGTCACAATTTTTATCAAAGTTATCTGCAGAAAATGACAATTAGTCGGCAATATACCCATGTCGGAAAATACGTCATTTCTTGGTGAAAAAGGGATAATAACATAGTTCTTGGTTTTATTCAGGACCAACAATAAAACACAGATGTATGGCATACCACATGTTTAACCATTACCTCATTTGAACCCTTATGTTTCGTCACAATTTTCTTTTTCATAATTTTTAATAGTAATATAAAAAAATAAAACAACGTATTAACTCCGGCCTTACAAGTTGTTTGGACGTTTTCTATCGTTTTGACTGGTTGCAATTTGTATTTCAAGATTGCAACTTTAGTTTAATAACACTATTTCAGGCTTTTAAAAAATGAACTTGAACCCTTATCATCAAACATTAATAAATTACAAATTCGTTGATTCACATTGATTGTAATCAACATCAGTGTGTTCGTTATAACATATTATCATATGGCTGTATTTGACGTTTTAACTTAAGTGTAAAGCTTGTACTTTAACTTTGCACTCATAAGTGTTTATAAAGTTGTCAGGCATTTCGTTGGGTGATTCGTTTCTGCTGCTCCCTAAAATGTTAGTAAGAATGCTGCTTTAATAATTTTGGGAATTTCGTTTTGCGACTTGTCTTAGCTGATTTATAATTCAAATCGAAAAATTGTCTTCAAAATGTATTCTAGCAAGTACGTTCAAGAATTATTCATTATAGTTCTCGTGATTGAATCAACATTGTGTTACATAAATGAACCACTATGTTACAGCCTGTTTGACTACGAGGAAAAAATGTTGGAGAAAATAGTGAGAACTGCGATCAAGAATGAGGAGCTTCTAGGTAAACTATAAGCGCTTGAAAAGAGACTGGCGAACGTTGAAACTAAGGTAGACAATTCCGTAAAGGAAGTAGAAGGTCTGGAAATAAAACACGATTCTGAAAAGAAGGAGACAGCTAAATGGGTACAAGATCTTCAAAAGGCACACGATAGTTTACACACTGTTTTGGAAGAGTTTGAAAACACGACAAAATCCATCTTGACGAGCAAGAGAAATCCCTTGAGGTATACGATCAAGGTCTGGACGCTATGTTTCGAAACATAACAGGTACTTTTAGTTTACTTACAACACAATTTAAAGTGGAGCCAAGCTATAAAACAGCACGTATAAGTGTAATTTATAAATATATTGAATCAGATATTTTATACGCCCCTTGTCGAAATTCGTACAACGAATATATTAGTGAATACATTGAAGAAACTATCTCATCTGAATTGATTTCAAACCGTTAAATGATTATTGCTATATTGAATATATACCAGTTTCATTCAAAGTGAATATAAGCATTTCGTTATGATTGTAAATACACACAAGCACTTCATCCATATTTTCAATAAATACTTTTCTCAATAGCGGATCCAAAATGTATGGGCTTTGATCCCTCCATCGTTTATTTGAATGTCCTAGTGAATTATTTCTGTCAGAATATGGCTGAAAAGACTATTTTATGCAAATCAAATATAATACCAGAATGCATAATTGATGAAAACAATTAGACAAAACATTCTTAATTCCTATATAAAGGGTGAGCACGCATAGCTATTGTTTTTTTTATAGGATTGTATAGTGCAAAACATTAGGACTTTTTCTTTTAATTATATTATTTCAGAGAGAAAGCACCACTCTCCCGTTGCTTTCTTCGCCACCCTTCCTTCTAGTTTTAGAACATCCACCTCCTCTCAAACGATCGTATTCAACAATGTTGTCACAGATGTTGGTGGGGGTTACAACCCGAGGACAGGCGCGTTCACCGCCCCGGTCTACGGTCTATACGTGATCTCAACTACTGTCATTGTTGACCTGTCCACGTCGACGACCACCGCTCAGTTCAGAATTAATAAGAACGACAGTGTTGTAGTGAACCTCTATGTCAACGACATTGACGGTAACTACGAGACAGTCTCAGGTACTGTCATTCTCTCGTTGCAGGTCGGGGATACCGTTAACGTCACATACGATGAAAGTAGACGCTACATATTTGGCACTCATTTAACTTTCTTGTCAGGTTTTAAATTGTAATTTAAGTGATATAAGGAGTTAGAAAGAACTCATTTTAAGTTTTGTAACAAATTATTAAGAGTCAAAACAAATACATGCAATGACACTGTTTATGGCGAATTAGGAAGATGCCCATTATATATTCAGATATATGTGCGTATATTGTCATATTGGTTTAAGATTGCTATCACTGATGATATTATTATCAAAACTTAACACACGCAAACTAAGAATTGTTTTGATAAAGGTTGTCGTTATTAAGTGTACAACTTTAGAAATACATTAAATGATTTTGGTTTTAGTTATGTTGATGATGAAAATTACAATATTGAAGTAAACAGATTTATAACAGTTTTCAAATGCAGATGGTACTTTAGAAAACAACAACACAGTGTTAGATGTATATGTAGAAATATTAACACTTATATTATTATTATTATACAAGTCGGTCTGTATTTAAATATGCGTTTAAACAAGATTGGTATGATACTTTTGAACAAAGCACAGTTTCAGAGATTTATATAAAAACTTAAAGAGTAGTCTCAAATGAGAAAGAAATGTATTAAGAAATGCTTATATACAAGACCGTCTAAATCAAATAACAGACCAGAGCTAATAAAAGTATGACTGTGTGTTAAAGAATCGCATATATTAAGATCCGCGATAATTAATGTTAGAACTTAGTATTGTAAAATGTGTTCATCGTTTGATTTAGATAGATGATTTTCATACTTGTTTGTACTACATTGTTTGTTATTATGCATACAAGTTGACATTGATCATTATAATCATATATTTTTATGACGATGTACACTGTACAAGTCGAAATAAACTGTCTGTCTGTCTGTCTGTCTGTCTGTCTGTCTGTCTGTCTGTCTGTCTGTCTGTCTGTCTGTCTGTCTGTCTGTCTGTCTGTCTGTCTGTCTGTTTGACATGAGCTCTCATTAATTTTCGAACATTTTCTTTAATGATTTCTTTAATGTACTTTTATTTCAAGCCATAAAAATCTCATAAAGTTCGTATTCGGAAAAAACTAGCCGACTGTGTTTCCTTTTGTATGTCGTAAAAGAAATACAATTGGAAAGTATAATTAAGATGATAAAGATCATTTCGACATGGTTTCATATAAAAAAATGTTTAAATTTAACGTACTTATAGAAAATATTTAGCTGATTAGCTCTACTTTAATTTCAAAAGTTTTGCATATACTGAGATATGTGTTCCTTGTTTCGATATGATAGTTCTGGCTTAAATGTGTATATATAGAAATGTATTCGAATAAGTATTGATTATTGTATAGCATATTTCTTATCGGTACCCGTTTCATCCCGGAGATATATAAGCCCGAGAGCGTAACTATAGAGCTCATATAGAGCGAAGGGATAATTATAAGGGATGATATGAAATTTGACATTTTATAAACATATCGTCAATAACTTTCTATTAATTCAATAGTTTTCAAAACTTAAGTTCGTGTTCAGTTACATGTTGTTTCAAAAATATAGATTGAACCAACTAATAACGTTCAGTAGCCAATGCCATTATATCACTGACATTAAAAATAAACCGATACTATACCCTAAGTTGTCCGACCCACACATGTGTAATGCCTAGTGTCCACATATTATTTTATCAACGTTTAAAAGGGTTTATTTTCAGCAGGAAAAAACATATGAAAATAACACGGAAAGGTCTTGGAAAAAAAGACAAATAATTTCAAATCCAATTTCAATTTAAATGAAGAACAAACATACAATCTACAATAACATTGTGTTTGATAAAGTAATGATCACTTTATTAACATATTACCAATCAGCAAGTAATCCACTTCCAAAGGTTACCAAAAATACATGGGGTGACCAGGCATCAAAATTTAACATTATGGATATTGGAAAACACACTTATTGTGATTCGGACTCGGGTTAAATACATTCGTCAAGCAATTAACAATTATCTGAAAGCGGAGTAGATTTTATCATTTTATAGACATACAGCCAGACAGACGAACAGACAGACACTCTATTTACGACTATGACATTGTACATCGTCAACAACAATTGTTATACCTAGTGACATAAAAATTGACGTTATTATAGCAATTGACAGTTGCGTAGCCCGTTAACATTTGTGGAAAATGATACACGAGTTGGATGATATTGCTTTTCGAAGAGTACGAGCAAAAACGATCATTTAAGAAAGTATGTTATAATACATGGTATGCGAACCATCATTTACCCCATGTCTTAATTATGCATGAAAATGGGCATTATTTTCAATTTTCGTATTTCCTTCAAAATTAATATTTGTTTTCATTTCCCAACTATGTTAATATATATTATATATATTGTCACAATATATATGTACAGCGTCATATGCATATTGTATACATTTTTAGGAATATTATTGTGTTGCAAGTGGATGAGCTATTGTCTCCCATTACTCATTTTTAGTTGTAATATATTCCCTGGTTACCTTATCATTGACTGTTATATGTTTTTATGAGATTTAAATAAACAATGAAACTCGTAGAAGTGATCTTGTGCTGTAAGAACTGTTATGTGTTGTGTTTGGCATTGTATATGTAAGTCCATGTATATTATAACATGTTCATAGAACTGTTATGTCCATTTGGAGAGTTTTCTGTATTGTCAATGATTAAACTCGACGATAAAATGTTCAAGTCTTAATTAACAAACTTAATCATTATCATGTATGTACAGGTATGAATATCAAATAAATGCATTGTCATTTTAGGACGGCAACTTTCAATATTTCCGAAACATATCAAGACCACTGAGCAGAGACTGAAACGAAAGACAAACGATAAAAAAAAAACGATGCGACAAGAATATAAATTCCTAATAAGCATAATTTTTGTACAGTTGAATCAAGGGTGCAGCCACGTTTGTAAATGAAGTAATACAGCTGGTATTTGGCATTGCTAGTAGTGTAGGATGGGTGTTGCAAGAAAGCGTTTTTGATGTTTTGCCCTTTATGGGATTATGTTCTCAGCCGTGTAGGGGAAATAGTTGCAGCAAACCTGATGCAGAATACAGCTACTCATTTAACAATATTTGATAAACATATTTTGGGTCAAAGCCGTCTAAGCCGCTGAGTTGCAAGTTTACTGACTTCAAAACATTTGGAACAAATTAAAACATTAGCGAAACAATATTTGATTTGATAACTGAATGTTTCTACATAAATTTAAAGTGTGCGTAATAATAATATTCTTTTTTGTGAAAGAGGGGAAATAAACACTACCTACAATTCATATGCTAAGAGTTTGCTTACATTGTTTGGTACCAGGCCAGAGTTTAATAGAAAAGCGCGGATAACCAGAGTGTTGAAGTCTTGTGCAAGAAATCCCATAACGTTTAATTTGCCCACCTAGTGAAAAATTTAGTAACTATTTGAAAGAATCCACCCACAAACCAGTTGTGGATATCTAATGACTTTATGTTATTTTAATATGGAAAATGTTTGTTAAAAGAATTATTACAATCATTCCTTTTGGTTCTTGAAAAATTGTAAAAGTCATTTATTCCAATTCTGCTTAAAATAAGAATGCAATAACTTTGTCATTTATGTAAAATGCAGTTCTTTTCTTAATTATTTGTTATCAGCAATTAATATTCATTCAAACGATATTAAAATTTTAATGGTCCGCAGTCATCAAAATATAGCAATTAGGCCTGAGTCCTTAAAATGAAAACTTAGGACAGTTATCGACCTTTTGTGAACGGATGGAACATGTGAATCAACTATTGAAAATGGAAATACAATGTTGTAAATAAAATTGTAAATAATTTCTTAGTCTATTGAAACCGGAGAAGCCGGTGTATTTAGAGTTCAGAGACGTCAAAGACTTTAAATAAACTTTAAACCTTAGCGACCGTTGTAACATGAATTTGTAGTGTTTCTAATACTGATATCTTTCTTTGCTATGGAGGGGAAATAAACGCCGCAAGAACATACGTTAAGTATTTTTATGAGTTAATCTTTTTAATTCTGATAATTTCCACGTAAGAATTATCATTGATTGTAAGATGAATATGCTTACTACTTCGACCGAGGGTATTACAGAGAAAGCTTGATATGCAGTGATATCTTCAGCCCCGGACATGGGGAAAACAATGTCGTTTATCGGTAAGCTTAAAACAGTGAAAAATTAATCTTCTTGAATGAGATTTATGATAGGTAAAGAAAATGGTACGTTATAGTCAATCAGGCAACCAGATGAGCTAGACTTTTACAAGAGCGCTGTGGTTTTGTTGACCACCTAGTTACAGTTGAGTTTAATGACTATGTAAACTGAAGATTAAAAGCAAAAGTAAGATGAATCTCAATAAATATTTTTAAGAAACAGATACGTACTAAACAAAACTAAATTTTGTAATCCACTCCCTTGACCACGTAGATAAAGTTGAGTGTATGAGTATGTAAATTGCAAATTAAAAGCAATAGTTCGATGAATCCTGCTAAATATGTTTTGGAAACACATACGTACTGAACAAGACTAAATGTTGTAATCCACTTTTTGAATTTCTTATGAAACAAATATATTCCACCTTGCTTTACCTATTTTAGTTTATTCCAATGAATGTCAGTTCGATTGTACAGACAACCGGAAATTGATATGAATCTCTCTCGAATCCACTTCCTGGGTATAAACCAATAACAGTGTTCTTTCTGAGAGGCAGTGAAAACGTAACCCCTAGTAGGGTTCGAACTTTGGGTGAGAGGCGGACACCAACTTCGCTAGACCACATTAACTTCTATTGAGCTCATCTTATCTCAATACATATAGGTAAAAGTTAGTCTCCTATCAGTTATTGTAAAGATGATGATTTTGAATATATCCTGACATGAAGTTGTCCATGTACATAAAAAAAGATTATAAACGCTAGTCATGCTAGTAGTCTGTCAATATATACTATATGTGTACAATATATACTATATCGGTATCAGGTATCTGGTCAGTACCTCCTGAATGTAAGAACTTTCAGAAGCGCAAACTACATCCAATGTTTCCAAATAGCACCTAGAGCCCATACATCGTAATTCTTCCAAGACGTATCTATATCTCATATACTGATGTGCGTGAAGTTAGCAGCACAGCAGAATAGCAGCAAGCTGCCAGCAGCAAGTTGATATGCTGCTGGCAGCTAGCTGCTATGCTGCTGGCAGCTAGCTGCTACATTTTTTAAATATGAATATAATGATTTATATGAACTATATACTACTTTAGTTAATCATTGTATGCTTTCCAGCTGTTTATAGGAATATAAATAGTGGTAAGAAAAAATGAGATTTTACTGTTTTAGCTTAATGTTTGGTAAACTTTTGATTACTTCGGGTCTTTTTGATAAGCAGTCCACCAACACAGTTATTTTCTTGCGAAAGAACAATTTCTCGGGCCAACGGGACCATACCAACTAAACGTAATCTTTATTTATAGTAAGGAAACTACAATGCCTAAGATTTGACTACCATTACGAGTAGGTATGATAAATGTTCAAATACCATGCGGACGAAAAGTGCAGGGATGAACTAGGCCACGAGCCCTACAATGTGTGCTATTTCGATAGTTGGAGCTTTTGTCCTGAGTAGGCGAAAATAGAGCTCGAAAATCGAAATTTGCTGCTACAAAAGCCATTTTGGGGACGCACTGACCCGAAAATTCGAGTAAGGGGACCATAACGAAAAGTGCAGGGATGAACTAGGCCACGAGCCCTACAATGTGTGCTATTTCGATAGTTGGAGCTTTTGTCCTGAGTAGGCGAAAATAGAGCTCGAAAATCGAAATTTGCTGCTACAAAAGCCATTTTGGGGACGCACTGACCCGAAAATTCGAGTAAGGGGACCATAACGAAAAGTGCAGGGATGAACTAGGCCACGAGCCCTACAATGTGTGCTATTTCGATAGTTGGAGCTTTTGTCCTGAGTAGGCGAAAATAGAGCTCGAAAATCGAAATTTGCTGCTACAAAAGCCATTTTGGGGACGCACTGACCCGAAAATTCGAGTAAGGGGACCATAACGAAAAGTGCAGGGATGAACTAGGCCACGAGCCCTACAATGTGTGCTATTTCGATAGTTGGAGCTTTTGTCCTGAGTAGGCGAAAATAGAGCTCGAAAATCGAAATTTGCTGCTAAAAGCCATTTTGGGGACGCACTGACCCGAAAATTCGAGTAAGGGGACCATAACGAAAAGTGCAGGGATGAACTAGGCCACGAGCCCTACAATGTGTGCTATTTCGATAGTTGGAGCTTTTGTCCTGAGTAGGCGAAAATAGAGCTCGAAAATCGAAATTTGCTGCTAAAAGCCATTTTGGGGACGCACTGACCCGAAAATTCGAGTAAGGGGACCATAACGAAAAGTGCAGGGATGAACTAGGCCACGAGCCCTACAATGTGTGCTATTTCGATAGTTGGAGCTTTTGTCCTGAGTAGGCGAAAATAGAGCTCGAAAATCGAAATTTGCTGCTAAAAGCCATTTTGGGGACGCACTGACCCGAAAATTCGAGTAAGGGGACCATAACGAAAAGTGCAGGGATGAACTAGGCCACGAGCCCTACAATGTGTGCTATTTCGATAGTTGGAGCTTTTGTCCTGAGTAGGCGAAAATAGAGCTCGAAAATCGAAATTTGCTGCTAAAAGCCATTTTGGGGACGCACTGACCCGAAAATTCGAGTAAGGGGACCATAACGAAAAGTGCAGGGATGAACTAGGCCACGAGCCCTACAATGTGTGCTATTTCGATAGTTGGAGCTTTTGTCCTGAGTAGGCGAAAATAGAGCTCGAAAATCGAAATTTGCTGCTAAAAGCCATTTTGGGGACGCACTGACCCGAAAATTCGAGTAAGGGGACCATAACGAAAAGTGCAGGGATGAACTAGGCCACGAGCCCTACAATGTGTGCTATTTCGATAGTTGGAGCTTTTGTCCTGAGTAGGCGAAAATAGAGCTCGAAAATCGAAATTTGCTGCTAAAAGCCATTTTGGGGACGCACTGACCCGAAAATTCGAGTAAGGGGACCATAACGAAAAGTGCAGGGATGAACTAGGCCACGAGCCCTACAATGTGTGCTATTTCGATAGTTGGAGCTTTTGTCCTGAGTAGGCGAAAATAGAGCTCGAAAATCGAAATTTGCTGCTAAAAGCCATTTTGGGGACGCACTGACCCGAAAATTCGAGTAAGGGGACCATAACGAAAAGTGCAGGGATGAACTAGGCCACGAGCCCTACAATGTGTGCTATTTCGATAGTTGGAGCTTTTGTCCTGAGTAGGCGAAAATAGAGCTCGAAAATCGAAATTTGCTGCTAAAAGCCATTTTGGGGACGCACTGACCCGAAAATTCGAGTAAGGGGACCATAACGAAAAGTGCAGGGATGAACTAGGCCACGAGCCCTACAATGTGTGCTATTTCGATAGTTGGAGCTTTTGTCCTGAGTAGGCGAAAATAGAGCTCGAAAATCGAAATTTGCTGCTAAAAGCCATTTTGGGGACGCACTGACCCGAAAATTCGAGTAAGGGGACCATAACGAAAAGTGCAGGGATGAACTAGGCCACGAGCCCTACAATGTGTGCTATTTCGATAGTTGGAGCTTTTGTCCTGAGTAGGCGAAAATAGAGCTCGAAAATCGAAATTTGCTGCTAAAAGCCATTTTGGGGACGCACTGACCCGAAAATTCGAGTAAGGGGACCATAACGAAAAGTGCAGGGATGAACTAGGCCACGAGCCCTACAATGTGTGCTATTTCGATAGTTGGAGCTTTTGTCCTGAGTAGGCGAAAATAGAGCTCGAAAATCGAAATTTGCTGCTAAAAGCCATTTTGGGGACGCACTGACCCGAAAATTCGAGTAAGGGGACCATAACGAAAAGTGCAGGGATGAACTAGGCCACGAGCCCTACAATGTGTGCTATTTCGATAGTTGGAGCTTTTGTCCTGAGTAGGCGAAAATAGAGCTCGAAAATCGAAATTTGCTGCTGTAAAAGCCATTTTGGGGACGCACTGACCCGAAAATTCGAGTAAGGGGACCATAACGAAAAGTGCAGGGATGAACTAGGCCACGAGCCCTACAATGTGTGCTATTTCGATAGTTGGAGCTTTTGTCCTGAGTAGGCGAAAATAGAGCTCGAAAATCGAAATTTGCTGCTAAAAGCCATTTTGGGGACGCACTGACCCGAAAATTCGAGTAAGGGGACCATAACGAAAAGTGCAGGGATGAACTAGGCCACGAGCCCTACAATGTGTGCTATTTCGATAGTTGGAGCTTTTGTCCTGAGTAGGCGAAAATAGAGCTCGAAAATCGAAATTTGCTGCTAAAAGCCATTTTGGGGACGCACTGACCCGAAAATTCGAGTAAGGGGACCATAACGAAAAGTGCAGGGATGAACTAGGCCACGAGCCCTACAATGTGTGCTATTTCGATAGTTGGAGCTTTTGTCCTGAGTAGGCGAAAATAGAGCTCGAAAATCGAAATTTGCTGCTAAAAGCCATTTTGGGGACGCACTGACCCGAAAATTCGAGTAAGGGGACCATAACGAAAAGTGCAGGGATGAACTAGGCCACGAGCCCTACAATGTGTGCTATTTCGATAGTTGGAGCTTTTGTCCTGAGTAGGCGAAAATAGAGCTCGAAAATCGAAATTTGCTGCTAAAAGCCATTTTGGGGACGCACTGACCCGAAAATTCGAGTAAGGGGACCATAACGAAAAGTGCAGGGATGAACTAGGCCACGAGCCCTACAATGTGTGCTATTTCGATAGTTGGAGCTTTTGTCCTGAGTAGGCGAAAATAGAGCTCGAAAATCGAAATTTGCTGCTGTAAAAGCCATTTTGGGGACGCACTGACCCGAAAATTCGAGTAAGGGGACCATAACGAAAAGTGCAGGGATGAACTAGGCCACGAGCCCTACAATGTGTGCTATTTCGATAGTTGGAGCTTTTGTCCTGAGTAGGCGAAAATAGAGCTCGAAAATCGAAATTTGCTGCTAAAAGCCATTTTGGGGACGCACTGACCCGAAAATTCGAGTAAGGGGACCATAACGAAAAGTGCAGGGATGAACTAGGCCACGAGCCCTACAATGTGTGCTATTTCGATAGTTGGAGCTTTTGTCCTGAGTAGGCGAAAATAGAGCTCGAAAATCGAAATTTGCTGCTAAAAGCCATTTTGGGGACGCACTGACCCGAAAATTCGAGTAAGGGGACCATAACGAAAAGTGCAGGGATGAACTAGGCCACGAGCCCTACAATGTGTGCTATTTCGATAGTTGGAGCTTTTGTCCTGAGTAGGCGAAAATAGAGCTCGAAAATCGAAATTTGCTGCTGTAAAAGCCATTTTGGGGACGCACTGACCCGAAAATTCGAGTAAGGGGACCATAACGAAAAGTGCAGGGATGAACTAGGCCACGAGCCCTACAATGTGTGCTATTTCGATAGTTGGAGCTTTTGTCCTGAGTAGGCGAAAATAGAGCTCGAAAATCGAAATTTGCTGCTAAAAGCCATTTTGGGGACGCACTGACCCGAAAATTCGAGTAAGGGGACCATAACGAAAAGTGCAGGGATGAACTAGGCCACGAGCCCTACAATGTGTGCTATTTCGATAGTTGGAGCTTTTGTCCTGAGTAGGCGAAAATAGAGCTCGAAAATCGAAATTTGCTGCTAAAAGCCATTTTGGGGACGCACTGACCCGAAAATTCGAGTAAGGGGACCATAACGAAAAGTGCAGGGATGAACTAGGCCACGAGCCCTACAATGTGTGCTATTTCGATAGTTGGAGCTTTTGTCCTGAGTAGGCGAAAATAGAGCTCGAAAATCGAAATTTGCTGCTAAAAGCCATTTTGGGGACGCACTGACCCGAAAATTCGAGTAAGGGGACCATAACGAAAAGTGCAGGGATGAACTAGGCCACGAGCCCTACAATGTGTGCTATTTCGATAGTTGGAGCTTTTGTCCTGAGTAGGCGAAAATAGAGCTCGAAAATCGAAATTTGCTGCTAAAAGCCATTTTGGGGACGCACTGACCCGAAAATTCGAGTAAGGGGACCATAACGAAAAGTGCAGGGATGAACTAGGCCACGAGCCCTACAATGTGTGCTATTTCGATAGTTGGAGCTTTTGTCCTGAGTAGGCGAAAATAGAGCTCGAAAATCGAAATTTGCTGCTAAAAGCCATTTTGGGGACGCACTGACCCGAAAATTCGAGTAAGGGGACCATAACGAAAAGTGCAGGGATGAACTAGGCCACGAGCCCTACAATGTGTGCTATTTCGATAGTTGGAGCTTTTGTCCTGAGTAGGCGAAAATAGAGCTCGAAAATCGAAATTTGCTGCTGTAAAAGCCATTTTGGGGACGCACTGACCCGAAAATTCGAGTAAGGGGACCATAACGAAAAGTGCAGGGATGAACTAGGCCACGAGCCCTACAATGTGTGCTATTTCGATAGTTGGAGCTTTTGTCCTGAGTAGGCGAAAATAGAGCTCGAAAATCGAAATTTTGCTGTAAAAGCCATTTTGGGGACGCACTGACCCGAAAATTCGAGTAAGGGGACCATAACGAAAAGTGCAGGGATGAACTAGGCCACGAGCCCTACAATGTGTGCTATTTCGATAGTTGGAGCTTTTGTCCTGAGTAGGCGAAAATAGAGCTCGAAAATCGAAATTTGCTGCTAAAAGCCATTTTGGGGACGCACTGACCCGAAAATTCGAGTAAGGGGACCATAACGAAAAGTGCAGGGATGAACTAGGCCACGAGCCCTACAATGTGTGCTATTTCGATAGTTGGAGCTTTTGTCCTGAGTAGGCGAAAATAGAGCTCGAAAATCGAAATTTGCTGCTAAAAGCCATTTTGGGGACGCACTGACCCGAAAATTCGAGTAAGGGGACCATAACGAAAAGTGCAGGGATGAACTAGGCCACGAGCCCTACAATGTGTGCTATTTCGATAGTTGGAGCTTTTGTCCTGAGTAGGCGAAAATAGAGCTCGAAAATCGAAATTTGCTGCTAAAAGCCATTTTGGGGACGCACTGACCCGAAAATTCGAGTAAGGGGACCATAACGAAAAGTGCAGGGATGAACTAGGCCACGAGCCCTACAATGTGTGCTATTTCGATAGTTGGAGCTTTTGTCCTGAGTAGGCGAAAATAGAGCTCGAAAATCGAAATGCTGCTGTAAAAGCCATTTTGGGGACGCACTGACCCGAAAATTCGAGTAAGGGGACCATAACGAAAAGTGCAGGGATGAACTAGGCCACGAGCCCTACAATGTGTGCTATTTCGATAGTTGGAGCTTTTGTCCTGAGTAGGCGAAAATAGAGCTCGAAAATCGAAATTTGCTGCTAAAAGCCATTTTGGGGACGCACTGACCCGAAAATTCGAGTAAGGGGACCATAACGAAAAGTGCAGGGATGAACTAGGCCACGAGCCCTACAATGTGTGCTATTTCGATAGTTGGAGCTTTTGTCCTGAGTAGGCGAAAATAGAGCTCGAAAATCGAAATTTGCTGCTAAAAGCCATTTTGGGGACGCACTGACCCGAAAATTCGAGTAAGGGGACCATAACGAAAAGTGCAGGGATGAACTAGGCCACGAGCCCTACAATGTGTGCTATTTCGATAGTTGGAGCTTTTGTCCTGAGTAGGCGAAAATAGAGCTCGAAAATCGAAATTTGCTGCTGTAAAAGCCATTTTGGGGACGCACTGACCCGAAAATTCGAGTAAGGGGACCATAACGAAAAGTGCAGGGATGAACTAGGCCACGAGCCCTACAATGTGTGCTATTTCGATAGTTGGAGCTTTTGTCCTGAGTAGGCGAAAATAGAGCTCGAAAATCGAAATTTGCTGCTGTAAAAGCCATTTTGGGGACGCACTGACCCGAAAATTCGAGTAAGGGGACCATAACGAAAAGTGCAGGGATGAACTAGGCCACGAGCCCTACAATGTGTGCTATTTCGATAGTTGGAGCTTTTGTCCTGAGTAGGCGAAAATAGAGCTCGAAAATCGAAATTTGCTGCTAAAAGCCATTTTGGGGACGCACTGACCCGAAAATTCGAGTAAGGGGACCATAACGAAAAGTGCAGGGATGAACTAGGCCACGAGCCCTACAATGTGTGCTATTTCGATAGTTGGAGCTTTTGTCCTGAGTAGGCGAAAATAGAGCTCGAAAATCGAAATTTGCTGCTGTAAAAGCCATTTTGGGGACGCACTGACCCGAAAATTCGAGTAAGGGGACCATAACGAAAAGTGCAGGGATGAACTAGGCCACGAGCCCTACAATGTGTGCTATTTCGATAGTTGGAGCTTTTGTCCTGAGTAGGCGAAAATAGAGCTCGAAAATCGAAATTTGCTGCTGTAAAAGCCATTTTGGGGACGCACTGACCCGAAAATTCGAGTAAGGGGACCATAACGAAAAGTGCAGGGATGAACTAGGCCACGAGCCCTACAATGTGTGCTATTTCGATAGTTGGAGCTTTTGTCCTGAGTAGGCGAAAATAGAGCTCGAAAATCGAAATTTGCTGCTGTAAAAGCCATTTTGGGGACGCACTGACCCGAAAATTCGAGTAAGGGGACCATAACGAAAAGTGCAGGGATGAACTAGGCCACGAGCCCTACAATGTGTGCTATTTCGATAGTTGGAGCTTTTGTCCTGAGTAGGCGAAAATAGAGCTCGAAAATCGAAATTTGCTGCTGTAAAAGCCATTTTGGGGACGCACTGACCCGAAAATTCGAGTAAGGGGACCATAACGAAAAGTGCAGGGATGAACTAGGCCACGAGCCCTACAATGTGTGCTATTTCGATAGTTGGAGCTTTTGTCCTGAGTAGGCGAAAATAGAGCTCGAAAATCGAAATTTGCTGCTAAAAGCCATTTTGGGGACGCACTGACCCGAAAATTCGAGTAAGGGGACCATAACGAAAAGTGCAGGGATGAACTAGGCCACGAGCCCTACAATGTGTGCTATTTCGATAGTTGGAGCTTTTGTCCTGAGTAGGCGAAAATAGAGCTCGAAAATCGAAATTTGCTGCTGTAAAAGCCATTTTGGGGACGCACTGACCCGAAAATTCGAGTAAGGGGACCATAACGAAAAGTGCAGGGATGAACTAGGCCACGAGCCCTACAATGTGTGCTATTTCGATAGTTGGAGCTTTTGTCCTGAGTAGGCGAAAATAGAGCTCGAAAATCGAAATTTGCTGCTAAAAGCCATTTTGGGGACGCACTGACCCGAAAATTCGAGTAAGGGGACCATAACGAAAAGTGCAGGGATGAACTAGGCCACGAGCCCTACAATGTGTGCTATTTCGATAGTTGGAGCTTTTGTCCTGAGTAGGCGAAAATAGAGCTCGAAAATCGAAATTTGCTGCTAAAAGCCATTTTGGGGACGCACTGACCCGAAAATTCGAGTAAGGGGACCATAACGAAAAGTGCAGGGATGAACTAGGCCACGAGCCCTACAATGTGTGCTATTTCGATAGTTGGAGCTTTTGTCCTGAGTAGGCGAAAATAGAGCTCGAAAATCGAAATTTGCTGCTAAAAGCCATTTTGGGGACGCACTGACCCGAAAATTCGAGTAAGGGGACCATAACGAAAAGTGCAGGGATGAACTAGGCCACGAGCCCTACAATGTGTGCTATTTCGATAGTTGGAGCTTTTGTCCTGAGTAGGCGAAAATAGAGCTCGAAAATCGAAATTTGCTGCTAAAAGCCATTTTGGGGACGCACTGACCCGAAAATTCGAGTAAGGGGACCATAACGAAAAGTGCAGGGATGAACTAGGCCACGAGCCCTACAATGTGTGCTATTTCGATAGTTGGAGCTTTTGTCCTGAGTAGGCGAAAATAGAGCTCGAAAATCGAAATTTGCTGTAAAAGCCATTTTGGGGACGCACTGACCCGAAAATTCGAGTAAGGGGACCATAACGAAAAGTGCAGGGATGAACTAGGCCACGAGCCCTACAATGTGTGCTATTTCGATAGTTGGAGCTTTTGTCCTGAGTAGGCGAAAATAGAGCTCGAAAATCGAAATTTGCTGCTGTAAAGCCATTTTGGGGACGCACTGACCCGAAAATTCGAGTAAGGGGACCATAACGAAAAGTGCAGGGATGAACTAGGCCACGAGCCCTACAATGTGTGCTATTTCGATAGTTGGAGCTTTTGTCCTGAGTAGGCGAAAATAGAGCTCGAAAATCGAAATTTGCTGCTAAAAGCCATTTTGGGGACGCACTGACCCGAAAATTCGAGTAAGGGGACCATAACGAAAAGTGCAGGGATGAACTAGGCCACGAGCCCTACAATGTGTGCTATTTCGATAGTTGGAGCTTTTGTCCTGAGTAGGCGAAAATAGAGCTCGAAAATCGAAATTTGCTGCTAAAAGCCATTTTGGGGACGCACTGACCCGAAAATTCGAGTAAGGGGACCATAACGAAAAGTGCAGGGATGAACTAGGCCACGAGCCCTACAATGTGTGCTATTTCGATAGTTGGAGCTTTTGTCCTGAGTAGGCGAAAATAGAGCTCGAAAATCGAAATTTGCTGCTGTAAAAGCCATTTTGGGGACGCACTGACCCGAAAATTCGAGTAAGGGGACCATAACGAAAAGTGCAGGGATGAACTAGGCCACGAGCCCTACAATGTGTGCTATTTCGATAGTTGGAGCTTTTGTCCTGAGTAGGCGAAAATAGAGCTCGAAAATCGAAATTTGCTGCTGTAAAAGCCATTTTGGGGACGCACTGACCCGAAAATTCGAGTAAGGGGACCATAACGAAAAGTGCAGGGATGAACTAGGCCACGAGCCCTACAATGTGTGCTATTTCGATAGTTGGAGCTTTTGTCCTGAGTAGGCGAAAATAGAGCTCGAAAACGAAATGTGCTGCTACAAAAGCCATTTTGGGGACGCACTGACCCGAAAATTCTCAAGTAGGGGACCATAACGAAAAGTGCAGGGATGAACTAGGCCACGAGCCCTACAATGTGTGCTATTTCGATAGTTGGAGCTTTTGTCCTGAGTAGGCGAAAATAGAGCTCGAAAATCGAAATTTGCTGCTGTAAAAGCCATTTTGGGGACGCACTGACCCGAAAATTCGAGTAAGGGGACCATAACGAAAAGTGCAGGGATGAACTAGGCCACGAGCCCTACAATGTGTGCTATTTCGATAGTTGGAGCTTTTGTCCTGAGTAGGCGAAAATAGAGCTCGAAAATCGAAATTTGCTGCTGTAAAAGCCATTTTTGGGGACGCACTGACCCGAAAATTCGAGTAAGGGGACCATAACGAAAAGTGCAGGGATGAACTAGGCCACGAGCCCTACAATGTGTGCTATTTCGATAGTTGGAGCTTTTGTCCTGAGTAGGCGAAAATAGAGCTCGAAAATCGAAATTTGCTGCTGTAAAAGCCATTTTGGGGACGCACTGACCCGAAAATTCGAGTAAGGGGACCATAACGAAAAGTGCAGGGATGAACTAGGCCACGAGCCCTACAATGTGTGCTATTTCGATAGTTGGAGCTTTTGTCCTGAGTAGGCGAAAATAGAGCTCGAAAATCGAAATTTGCTGCTGTAAAAGCCATTTTGGGGACGCACTGACCCGAAAATTCGAGTAAGGGGACCATAACGAAAAGTGCAGGGATGAACTAGGCCACGAGCCCTACAATGTGTGCTATTTCGATAGTTGGAGCTTTTGTCCTGAGTAGGCGAAAATAGAGCTCGAAAATCGAAATTTGCTGCTAAAAGCCATTTTGGGGACGCACTGACCCGAAAATTCGAGTAAGGGGACCATAACGAAAAGTGCAGGGATGAACTAGGCCACGAGCCCTACAATGTGTGCTATTTCGATAGTTGGAGCTTTTGTCCTGAGTAGGCGAAAATAGAGCTCGAAAATCGAAATTTGCTGCTGTAAAAGCCATTTTGGGGACGCACTGACCCGAAAATTCGAGTAAGGGGACCATAACGAAAAGTGCAGGGATGAACTAGGCCACGAGCCCTACAATGTGTGCTATTTCGATAGTTGGAGCTTTTGTCCTGAGTAGGCGAAAATAGAGCTCGAAAATCGAAATTTGCTGCTAAAAGCCATTTTGGGGACGCACTGACCCGAAAATTCGAGTAAGGGGACCATAACGAAAAGTGCAGGGATGAACTAGGCCACGAGCCCTACAATGTGTGCTATTTCGATAGTTGGAGCTTTTGTCCTGAGTAGGCGAAAATAGAGCTCGAAAATCGAAATTTGCTGCTGTAAAAGCCATTTTGGGGACGCACTGACCCGAAAATTCGAGTAAGGGGACCATAACGAAAAGTGCAGGGATGAACTAGGCCACGAGCCCTACAATGTGTGCTATTTCGATAGTTGGAGCTTTTGTCCTGAGTAGGCGAAAATAGAGCTCGAAAATCGAAATTTGCTGCTAAAAGCCATTTTGGGGACGCACTGACCCGAAAATTCGAGTAAGGGGACCATAACGAAAAGTGCAGGGATGAACTAGGCCACGAGCCCTACAATGTGTGCTATTTCGATAGTTGGAGCTTTTGTCCTGAGTAGGCGAAAATAGAGCTCGAAAATCGAAATTTGCTGCTGTAAAAGCCATTTTGGGGACGCACTGACCCGAAAATTCGAGTAAGGGGACCATAACGAAAAGTGCAGGGATGAACTAGGCCACGAGCCCTACAATGTGTGCTATTTCGATAGTTGGAGCTTTTGTCCTGAGTAGGCGAAAATAGAGCTCGAAAATCGAAATTTGCTGCTGTAAAAGCCATTTTGGGGACGCACTGACCCGAAAATTCGAGTAAGGGGACCATAACGAAAAGTGCAGGGATGAACTAGGCCACGAGCCCTACAATGTGTGCTATTTCGATAGTTGGAGCTTTTGTCCTGAGTAGGCGAAAATAGAGCTCGAAAATCGAAATTTGCTGCTGTAAAAGCCATTTTGGGGACGCACTGACCCGAAAATTCGAGTAAGGGGACCATAACGAAAAGTGCAGGGATGAACTAGGCCACGAGCCCTACAATGTGTGCTATTTCGATAGTTGGAGCTTTTGTCCTGAGTAGGCGAAAATAGAGCTCGAAAATCGAAATTTGCTGCTAAAAGCCATTTTGGGGACGCACTGACCCGAAAATTCGAGTAAGGGGACCATAACGAAAAGTGCAGGGATGAACTAGGCCACGAGCCCTACAATGTGTGCTATTTCGATAGTTGGAGCTTTTGTCCTGAGTAGGCGAAAATAGAGCTCGAAAATCGAAATTTGCTGCTAAAAGCCATTTTGGGGACGCACTGACCCGAAAATTCGAGTAAGGGGACCATAACGAAAAGTGCAGGGATGAACTAGGCCACGAGCCCTACAATGTGTGCTATTTCGATAGTTGGAGCTTTTGTCCTGAGTAGGCGAAAATAGAGCTCGAAAATCGAAATTTGCTGCTGTAAAAGCCATTTTGGGGACGCACTGACCCGAAAATTCGAGTAAGGGGACCATAACGAAAAGTGCAGGGATGAACTAGGCCACGAGCCCTACAATGTGTGCTATTTCGATAGTTGGAGCTTTTGTCCTGAGTAGGCGAAAATAGAGCTCGAAAATCGAAATTTGCTGCTGTAAAAGCCATTTTGGGGACGCACTGACCCGAAAATTCGAGTAAGGGGACCATAACGAAAAGTGCAGGGATGAACTAGGCCACGAGCCCTACAATGTGTGCTATTTCGATAGTTGGAGCTTTTGTCCTGAGTAGGCGAAAATAGAACCCGAAAATTCGACTGAGGGAACTTAAGCGAAAAGTGTAATGTTGAACATTCTTCG